>NW_010195527.1:0-12765 GCF_000695765.1 Mesitornis unicolor
CTCTCCCGTTTCCCAAGACTTGGCAAGTCTTTCAAGACTTGGCAAGACTTTCAAGCATTCTTTATGTGAATCTCGCTAAGAGGTTAATGAATGCATTTTTTCATTTTTTCATTTTTTCTATTAGCAGAGCATACACATTTAGAAATTATTTTGCCTATTGAGAAGCACAACTATTCTTGTGTAATCTAATTTTCATTGCATTATATGAAGTTATAAGATTTATAGTGTCTTTAGGAACATCCAATAGCATAAGATACATGTTCTCACATTCATTTGCTTCTGAAAGAAAACAATGCAAGGATTCTCTCATGAATTCGGAAAAAGATTTTGTTATGTTAATGATTCACAGCTGTCATAGAATAATTTTGACTGTATAGGGTAGTCAAGTTTTGCAAAATTCTGCTAACACTAAACACTGTGGAGAGATGGAGATTATGAAGTCAGCATTGACCTGTGTTGTGTATCAAAGGCAGTGGACTTATTCCAGGTTCACATTTTGTAAAGGTATACCAAACTAAGACCTTAAGTTTGCAATTTTGCAATTTTTCATTGTCAAATGAACTGCCTTAGAAAACCTTACATTTATGAAAGTTTTAGGAATGTAGTTTACTAAAACATCGTATGTGGGGCCATGTAGAAGAGAGATTGTCAAAACATCTGTGGAGATCTGCTGTAGGCCTGAAGACCAGGCAGATGAGGCCCTCTATAGGCAGATAGAAGCAGCTTCACATTCACAAGCTGTAGTCCTCATGAGGGACTTCAACTACCTCCATATCTGTTATAGAGGGACAATACAGCACAGTATAAGCAAGGAGGTTCCTGGAATGCATTGATGATAAGTTCCCTCTCCAAATTATAGAGGAGGCAATGAGGAGAGATGCTATGCTGGACCTTGTTCTCACCAACAAGGAGGGTCTGGTGGGGAATGTGAAGCTCAGGGGCAGCCTTGGCTGCAGTGGCCATTAAATGGTAGAGTTCAGGATCCTTAGAGCAGCAAGGAAGGTGCACAGCAAGCTCACTACCCTGGACTTCAGGAGAGCAGACTTTGGTAGGGAGGGATCTGCTTAGTAGAGTACCATGGGATAAAGACCTAGAGGGAAGAGAGGCCCAAGAAAGCTGGTTAATATCCAAGGATCACCTTCTCCAAACTCGGGAGCAATGCATCCCAACAAAGAGGAAGTAAGACAAAAACACCAGGAGGCCTGCATAGATGAACAAGGAGCTCCTGGACAAGCTCAAAGACAAAAAGAAAGCCTACAGAGCATGGAAGCAAGGACAGGTAGCCTGAGAGGAGTACAAAGAAATTGTCCAAGCAGCCAGGGATCAGGTTAGGAAAGCTGATGTCCTCATAGAATTAAATCTGACAAGAGATGTCAAAGGCAAAAAGAAAAGCTTCTACAGGTATGCTGTTGATAAAAGGAAGACTAGGAAAATGTGAGCCCTCTCCAGAAGGAAATGGGAGACCTGGTTACCTGGAATATGGAGAAGGCTGAGGTACCTAACAACTTTTTGCCTTAATCTTCGCTGGCAAGTGAAGACACACTGTCTGGCCTACAAGACACACCGTCTTTACATTGGCTCAAGACACACTGTGCAAATCACAGAAAGCAAAGGCAGAGACTGGGAGAATGAAGGACCGCCCACTGTAGGAGAAGACCAGGTTCAAGACCATCTAAAGAACCCAAAGGTGCAAAAGTCTATGGGACCTGATGTGATACATCTGTGGGTCCTGAGGGTACTGGCGGATGAAGCTGCTGAGCCACTATCCACCGTATTTGAGAAGTCATAGCATTCTGGTGAAGTTCCCACTGACTGGAAAAGAGGAAACAAAACCCCCATTTTTAAAAAGGGAAAAAAGTCTTCTGGGCAACCATAGACTGGCCAGTCTTATCTTCGTGCCTAGCAAGATTGAAGAACAGATCCTTCTGGAAACTATGCTAGGGCACATTGAAAATAAGGAGGTGATTTGTAATAGTCAACATTGCTTCACTAAGGGCAAATTGTGCCTTACAGATTTGGTGGATTTCTACAACAGGGTTATAGCACTGGTGGGTGAGGGAAGACCAACTAATAAAGAGTAACTTTTCACAACCTGGACTTGTGCAAAGCATTTGACGCTGTCCTGTATGACATCCTCATTTCAAAATCAGTGACATGGATTTGACAGATGGACCAGTCAGTGTATAAGGAATTGGCTGGATGGTCACACTCAAAGAGTTGTGATCAACATCTCGATATCCAAGTGGAGACCAGTGACAAGTGATGTTTCTCAGGGGTGGGTGTTGTTAAACAGTACCATTCCCATCTTTGTTGGTGACATGGACAGTGGAATCGAGTGCCCCCTCAGCAAGTTTGCTGATAACACCAAGCTGTGTGGTGTGGTTGACACACTGGAGGAAAAGGATGCTACCCAGAAGGACCTTGACAGGCATGAGAGCTGGACCTCTGCAAACTGCATGAAGTTCAACAAGGCCAAGTACAATGTATTGCACCTGGGTTGGTGCAATCCCATGCACAAATAGATGGAGAATGGATTGAAAGCAACACTGAAGAGAAGAACTTGAGGGTGTTGGTTGATGAGAATCTTGACATGGGCTGGCAATGTGCGTTTGCAGCCCATAAAGCCAACCATATCTTGGGCTGCTCAGAAGAAACATGACCAGTAGGTTGAGGGAGGTGATTCTCCCCCTCTACTCTGCTCTCATGAGACCTCACCTGGAGTACTGTGTTCAGCTCTGAGGCCCCCAACATAAGAGGTTCATCGTCCTGTTGGAGTGAGTCCAGAGGAGGGCCATGAAAATGATCAGTAGGCTGGAGCACCTCTGATATGAAGACAGGCTGAGATAATTGGGATTGTTGAATCTGCAGAAGAGGACACTTCAAGGATATTTTATAGAAGCTTTCCAGTACTTTGAAGGGGCCTACAGGAAAGATGGGGAGAGATTCTTTATCAGGGAGTGTAGTGATGAAAAAGGGGGGAATGATTTTATTCTGCAAGAAGGTAGATTTAGATTAAGTATTATGAAAAAAAATCTTTACTGTGAGGCACTGGAAGAGTTTGCTTAGGGAAGTTGTGGATGCCCCCTCCCTGGAAGTGTTCAAGGCCAGGCTGGGTGGGGCTTTGAGCAACCTGGTCTGGTGGGAGGTGTTCCTGCCCATGGCAGGGGAGTTGGAACCAAACCATTGTATGATTCTATGCTCCTGTGACTGTTTATCTGTTAAACATTTTATAGCTGTATGTTTATTTTAGGATGGATTAAAATGATCTTCAGCTTTTAATGTGGGTTCATGTCAAATTGTGAATCTAAGCAGATTTTAATTCATTTGCTGTTGCACGTTTCAAAATTAATACTTTTCCTAATGTGTACAGAGGAATACACACAGAACTACATTACACCTGTGAATGCCCACTCAATTACGAATATTGATATTTGGCTATATTGCATGATGTACTCTTTGGAGCACAATTCGTGGTTGCTCCTTCCATTTATGCTAATTTTAAAACTATGGCAGTCACTTTGTGCTATGGTGATACTTGTTTGCATCATGGCAACAGAAAGAAGCACTTAGTGTGGGGCTTTGCCAAATGCACTGTTTTATGTAACATAGTGAGATAAGAAGCAGGATTTAACCATTTATTCAAACTATTTACAAACAATTCCAGAATTTAAGTTTATGTTATTCTACATAGCAATATGAAAAATAAATTTAATGGTATGTTAGCTCTTAAGGTAACATTCAAATTCTTCCTATGCAGTATGATTCTCCTGTACTCCAGTAGTGAACATAATCTCATCACTGTCAAAAGAGAATTTCCAGTATAATCTATGCAACTGATTCAGTATCTGAAATTTCAGAATGTTTAACTACTAGAAGTAATTGGTTCTTCTTTACTTAAACCACAACCACTATCAGGCGTGAAGGATGCTCCTCATATTAACAGAAAAATGAGTCTGTGTTTTGTTTAAAGGTATTAAATATATTAAATATATTTTTTAATGTTCACTGGTTGATATTATTTTCACAGTTAATACTGCTGAAAAGATAATTTTACTTTTTGAAAGGTTACTGAATTTGTCCTTTTAAAAATCAGATAACTTAAAGACTTGGGGTTGAAAGCCAGCTATAAGATAATTGTCATTATGCACAGTTTTCTCTTGGCTTTTTGGTATAACTCTTGTGGTTGGATTGTGTATGGGAAGAACTTATGTACAGACATTGTCAGCGTGAAACTCTTCTGGCCACACAAGGATGTTGTATTAATGTTTGTTTCAGTCTTTTTCTTCTCTGTTTTGCCCAGAACAAACTTTTATAATTTGTATAGAACATTAACAGTCACATTCTCACTAGCTTTAATTTCTAAACAAAGAAACAAAGAACTTCCTTACAAAGCTAATCTAACAAAATTCCTTCATGTTCCTTTTCTCCTAAGTCTGCCCTGGACCCCTTGCCATTCCACCAACACTCTATGAAAATACACTCTCACTGGTTGTGTCTCCAAAATCTTCTCCAGACTCAGTCTTCCTCATGTCTTTTCTACCTTTTATAACATCTGTTTCTTCTGTAAAATCTTGTTCTCCTTTTACTTTCGCAAAGTCACCTTCCTGAGCTTTATCTCCTGGTTTTATGGCCTCTTTTTTCTTTTGGATTTTCTTTCTACTTTTGCAGATCTCAGGAGTTGATACCCTCTGATTTTCTGCAGACCTTTTCTTATCTATTTTGTCTCATCTGTTAGCACAACTTTAGTTGCTCCTTTGTGCCAATGCGCCCTGCAAAAGTACACTTTCTAACCTGATCTCCCTTTACCCAGCCCAAATGTCAGAAGTTGTCTGTGACCTTTCCTTTTGAATGTCTCATTCTAAATACAAATTTAATGGAAATTCTTTTTGTCTCTTCTTCTGTATATAAGTTTCCAGTGAAATCAACCCTATCAGCCAATGAGAAGAACAGACTTTGTCCTAAGACTTTGATATAAGGAAAAAGGCAGAAACACATGCCTGAGAAGTTTGGCAGTCTTTAAGAAGTGCTGTGATAGTCAGCAACTCTTATAGGGCTCCTTCTGTTTGGTTTGGTTTGTTTTTTTTAAGTTAATTTACCATCCTCCTCCCTCACCCTCGCACTCCTTTTAGTTGCAATTTTCTTAGCGGCCTCAACTTTACATTATTGGTAATTTGCTTTCAACAATAGGTTTTTGCATACCTGTAAGTTTATTGTAGAACAACACTCTGTTTTCCATCTGCTTAATAATACCTATAATCATTTACTGTTGTGAAAAGCAAATCAACAATTTTTCTTCCTAAACTTGGGCTCTTTAATTAGATCATAATTTTTTTAGAAACACAAAGATTCCTTCAGAATCATTTTTATTTTAGCATCCCAACTTATGATGAGCTACATTTTGGTAAACTGATTAAGAGTGCCATTGCTATTGGGGAGGAAAACTGATAAACTGAAAGTACCAGACTCCAACATGGTATGGCTGGGTCGATGTTTTTTCATTTCTACATATGAACTTTCCATAATATACTTGGACACATGTTGGAAGGTAGTGAGATTACAAGAATCCAGGTAGGGAAATAAGAAATTAAGTTAGTCTGTGACTACTTTTAGATCTCTACTCTGTATGCAAATATGTAATAATTTGGCTTATATAGATACAGAGTTCTACTGTTATAACCACTGCTAAAATTCTCTTGTTGCATTTGACTTATTCCAAAAATTTTCCTTTAGCCTTCATTATTAATCTGTTGGTTTTTTCTTTGAGAAAATTTTTAATTCTTTGATTGAAAAAAATTATCTTAGGACAGATTTTCTCAACTTTATTCTAGCATTACTATAAAAATGTATTCAACCACAAAATCACATGATAGTTGAGGTAGGAACGTATCTCTGGAGTTTGTCTACTCCAATGCTCACTACTCAGCGCAGGATCAGCTAGAACAGGTTGCCCAGGACCATGTCAAGATATGTGCTGAATAGCATGATAGGACAGGAGATAAAATAGGATTGAAACTCCACAGCTTCTCCAGGCAGCCTGTTCCGATGTTTGGCTACTCACAGAGTAAAAAAAGCTTTTTCTTATATTTAAACAGAATTTCACTTATTAAATTTTTGTGCCCGTTGTCTCTTGTCCTTTCACTGGGTACCGCTGAGAAGATTCTGGCTTTGTCTTCTTTACCTCACCCCACCAGTTATTTATATGCGTTGATAAATTCCTCCCCTGAGGCTTCTCTGCTCCAGGCTGTACAGTCCTAGCTCTCTCAGCCTCTCCTCCTATGTCAGATGCTTCAAACACCAAATCATCTTTGTGGCCCTTTGCTGGATTTGCTCTAGTATGTCCATGTTGCTCTTGTACTGAGGAGCCCAGACCTAGACCCAGCACTGTATATATGTCTCACCAGTGTAGCAGAGGGGGAGGATCACCCCCCTTAACCTGCTGGCAATGCTTTTCCCACTGCAGACCACAATGCTGTTAGTCGTCTTTGCTGCAAGGGCACATTGCTGCTTCATGTTAAACTTGGTGTCCACCAAGACATTCAGGTCCTTGCCTAGCAATCTGTTTGCCAGCTGGTTGGCCCCCAGCCTGATCTAGTGCTTAGGTTTATTCCTCCCAGGTGCAAGACTTTACACCTTCCTTTGCTGAATTCAATAAGGTTCCTGTTGCCTCATTTCTTTGACCTGTCAAGGTTCTTCTTGCAGCACAAACACCTGATGTAACAACTCCTTGCTCTCAGGTTGTATCATCTGCAAACTTGCTAAGAATGCAATCTTTGTCATTTTCTAGGTCATTAATGAAGAATTAAACAGTATTTGCCATAGCATCAATCCCTCAGTCATAATGCTACTGAGTGGCTTCCAGCTGGACTTCATGCTGGGGATTACAACCCTCTGAGCACAGCAGTTCAACCACTTGTCAGTCCACCTCAACGCATCCTCACTTGTTTGTCAATCATCATTTTATGCTCATATTGTTCCTAGTTTGAAGGTCTTCTCACCAGGTTGGCCTGCCTGTTGGCAAAGATTCTTTTACCCTAGTAATAATGTGAATTAAGAACTAGACTACAACCTCTCCTACCATGGATTAAATTAAGCTGCTGTGTTATGGTTTAACTGGCTAGCTTTTTCTGGCTTCTTGTCAATCTTTAGGTTTATACAAATTTCTAAGAAAACAGATTTATTTTGATTTTGCATCATTCATTGAAGGGAGGAGTTGTTCTTTTCAGTGTGCCAGAAGTTACATACCATGTGCCAAACATTTTGCATTCCAGATTTTAATGTAAAAAATGTCTGTTGGGGGCAACGGTGGACTCTTATTTTAAGAAATTCTGCAATGTTAACTTTGATTTATACTGCTTAATTACGGTCTCAGCTACTTTGTTATTGCTCAAGCTACAGCAGTTAAATATTCAGGGCACAAGCTTTCATTGTAAAGATCCTTATGGATATTGAGAGGAGAATACACAGTCACCTAGATGTACAATATTTAAAGCAGATAAAATCATTTCAGGATACACGAGGCACCATGCAGTTCTGTTGATGGAGGAGGTGGAATAGAAACAGTTTTACTCCAATTTTACCCTCTGCCCGAAGGAAGTACATATTGGGGAAGCCTTTATTCTCCAATGACTCAGTTACATCTTCTCTAGGATGACGTTGCTCCTGGTTAACCATCAAAGTAGGAAGGGTCTGCATCTCTTCTGACCTCAGTAAAAAGGCACTGCTTTCCTCCTGGTCAGTGCATGAGAGTGTAAACACTTAGAGAACAAAAATAGAGTTGCCTTTCTACTCTCTGTTCCTCCAGATACGCCTGAGCACATAGATGCTCTCTCTTTCCCTTTTCCACCTTTTTATACAACCAAATAAGTTGTATCTGCGACTTGAACCTTTAGAGATGTATCAATCTTTATAGCCATTGCTTTAGCTTTCCATTGCTTTAGCTTTTTACCAGGTGTTAAATGTGAGGGGTAGTTCATTCCAGCAGCTCTCAGAGAGACACAGAGTATGTTCTGGAGGCAAGGAAAAAGTGTCCTATGTGGTATACGGAGTGAAAATGAGAAAAAGAAAAGCAAACTCTGATTCTAGAGCAAATGCAGAGGAGCAGACTGTATTCTGGGATATGCTGGAAGGGTCAGAGAATATATGCATTTGCAACCAAATAGTTAATTGACTCACCAGTTCCTAGATAAACTCATGCAATCACCCCACATTTTCCTCTGAAACCAACTTATCAAACTGGAGGGGCAGCAGGGAGACAGAAGTTTTTTGTTCAAGGTGTTTTAGTTTTCGTTTTTCATTTTCATGCTTTTCTGTTTGTTGGGCAAGGTTGATGGCAAACTTAGTGGAAAATATCTTCATATTTTCCTTTTAGAGTTTTCTAGCTCAATCACATAAGACTGACAACACAAAGCATGGAGGAAACAGGGAATATCTTTAGTATGTGCATTGCTAATTAGAAGAGTTCTTCAGAGTTGTATGTGTGGTAGATGGTTTTCTGAGGGGTTTTTGAGGGACAGAGGGAGCCTTTCTTGAGGAGGTAGAGGGTTTGCAATACAGAAATGTATTTCTGTGGAAAAAACCTGAAAAGGAAGAAATGTCTTTAAAGAATTTCACTGGCCTAGACACAGGCTGGTATCTTAGGTTTTATTAATTAAGAGACCATGAGGACTAGAATAGTACTTTATGTTCAGACACACAAATACAGGGACTTGGACCATTTGCACAATTCACCTGTAACTGCAGTTGTACTGAATGTAGATCCTGCTGTAGTTCCTCAGAGCAACTCTGAGGTCCTATAAAGACTCAGCAAATAAGAGCTGTTACAAGTGAGTTTTGCATAGCTGTAGCAAAGGCAGTTTTACAACTGCCAACCATACCTATCTGGTATAATTAAAGTTGTAAAACAGTTTTGGTTTATGACCAGTCGCTTTCATACGCTGAAAATTTCATTCCTTGAGAGATAATCAGAGATAATTTCTGGGTGTTGCAATGACCACATGAAATATACACAGACATTATAGGTTTCTAAAATTTTTGTATATCTTATCTCTTTAAATTTTCTTTTAAAAGCTATTTTTCTCCTCTATTTTGACTCTGGACAAGTTGCACTGGCCAAAAACCACTTTTACAGGTGACTGACCTGGTTCTGAGTTGTAGATAAATACGTTAAGAGAACAAGTCATTTCAGAAGACTTGCTTTCATTACAAGTTAGAAATTATTCAGGTGTATATATTGCTATTTTCACTTAAGTGAGCAGCAAGGTTAAACTTTATCATCAACTTCTGTGTAAATCTTTTATTATTAAATCATTTGTGCAAAGAGCAATGATTGTGAAACGATCACCTCATATTACGAATAAACTTCCTCAAATATTCTGGAGGACAGAATATCGGTAAACAAAGTATGTCATTGAATTAATGCAACTAAAGGAAAAAGAAAACCTTTAAGTTCAATGAGATTAAGTACTTAAATACTAAATCATTGCACAGAAAGATAGACATTAAAACTTGAAGAAGGCAATGAAAATTTTCTCAGTGACTTAAATAATTGTAAATATTTAAGCTCTACATTTTTTAAAACAATATTTCAAATATCCTCCCTATTATTACAGTTGCAGTTTTTTTCATAATGATAAAAATGCATTTCACTGTGGGAAATACAACCTGTTCCAGGAAATAAAAGTCACATCAAATGACAGCTGAAAGAATAAGTGATGTCCCAGCTGTAAGTTCAACATTGCATTTTGTTCTGAAAGAACTACATAGGAACACTCACTTCAGTTAAATCAATGAATATGTTTCAAATTCGGCGGCATTAAAAAAAATGACAATTTTCTCCCTTGTGAGGTGTCTCTCTCTAATTGTGTAGTAATAAGCTGGTAAAAATCTATTATTATATTATATTATTATATTATGAAATAGCTATTTTGAAGTTGGAATATTTTACTTCATTATAAGAGATTCTGTAATTTTTTAGGCAAAACCATAGAGAAGATGATAGCATAAATAAATGGGGAAATAGTTTGAGGTAAATTAACCTTCAGAGTTCTTTTGCTGAATCTCAGTCTATTACAAGTAGTTGAGGAAAGGTGTGTCTACTTGGATTTTTTTTTTTAATTCTGAATTTTATGAGATAGGCCCAAATAGTGGCATCCAAGAAAAGATTTATTTATTTATTTATTTATTTAGAATCGTACACCCATCAGCCACTAAAATGAAGGTGGAGAAAGATCGTTTCTTCTGGTCTTTGTGTGTCTCTTCCTCCCTGTCCTTTTTTTCTTAATGAAGGAAGAATCGGCAACCCACATGTGGTTAAAGATTTCTTATCTCATAAACATACCGCAGTTTAATGGTCTTTCTGATCCGTGAAACCATGTAATGTTTGCTTCTATTGCTTCTTTTCTCTGTGTGTTCAAAGCCGAATTTTCTTTGAAGGCACAATATTAAAATGATAAAAATCACACATTAGATTCTGTGTAGTATTGGTTGTTTTAAAAAACATTCTGTAATAATGTTTACACTTTTTCAGCTGACATGTGTGTTAAGTGCATCTTCTTATTGAATCAGTTAATCAGTTAACAGAATAAAAAGGTGGCTAGAGGCTAGCCTGGATCCACCATACAGCTAATAGTTCTGAGACTATTTCATTGTAGTTGACAGAAAGAATGTGTCATGCAGCCAGCAGACCTCCTGCAGCCTGTTGCCCATGGTAGTGCTTTTTTTCTGTCATTAATACCAAAGCAGGCTTTTATCAGTTTTCTCTTTATTGACAACTGCTGGTGTGGTGTCCCCTAGAGAATGATACCTGAAAGTCAGCTAAAGGTTTTAAAAAGCTTAGAAAAATTCAAGTCAACCTTCCATAGAATCTGTTTTTGAAGGGGTTTTTTTGTTTGTTTGGAATCCTTTTGTATTGCTTTACCCAAATTGTCTCCTTTGAATTGACTTTTGAGGGTTTTTTTGAGGACTGCCTATGAAACGTATTTTGCATTAATGATACTGTATATAATTAAGTACCATTGTGTTTCCTGTAGACATCATTGTTTCTGTTTTATGGCATGTGAGCTATCCACAACTGTCTATGCAAAGACCGCACTTTCTGCTGTGGTTTTCCTTACCTTATGATGCATGAGATGAGGTTTTCTCAAGACTTGTATTAAAAGGACAAAAAAATCTTGATTGCACTTCTTATAGGAAGCCTTTTGTAGGTAGAATTGTAATATTAATACATGATTGAGAAATTCTTTAATAAATGGTTCATTGAACCCAGGATCCAAAAGCAACAGTTCAGTTCTTATAAGATATCCCAGTGGCTGGGTTATGACACCCTAGAAAAATAAACACAAACATTTATGGGGGAGGTCTATTTCCCTGCCCGATTTTAGAATACAACAGAATACTTCAGAATACCTCCCTTACAAGACTGTAAAACGTTTTAAGCTGTTATAAGGCTAATGTTAAGATTGGCAAAAAGGTGGTGGTGTTACTTTATTTTCTTAGAAAAGACTTCTGAGATTTTCATGGGCGATGGTTGTGGTGATATACCTAATCTCATTCAAAAGAAAAAACAATACAGAAGGACAGCAAGAAGAGTTAAAAAATGTGTTACCACTTTTCTGATCAAAGAAAAAGGGGAGATAAGACTAGATTGCAAAGCATCCTTTTTAAGGGCTATTTCTGGGGGGATTACCATCACATAGAAAGGGGTGTGTAGAAGCGCCAGGAGATAGAGCCCCAAATCTGAGCTTTTTTTAGAACAATTATTTCCCAGAGTATTTGGGGAAGATGAGAAATCCTTTTGGTCTTAAGCTCAGGGTAAAAATAGAACATCTGTACTTAAAGTGACTTTCTGCTTATGGTTGGGTTTACTATTGTGTCTTTTTTGCTAGGATAAGCTATGGAAAGACAAAAGCAAGTCTGTTAGGGTCTTAAAATTTCTTAAGAACCAGAAAAAAACAGCTGGGTATTTATAAAAAAAGAAAAAACAAACAATCCCCTTCAGAATAGTGTTTTGTAAACTGTATGTAACTGGAAAATAATGAAGGTTACAGACAGTAATCATACACACAAAAAGGCACACCTGGTGATCAACAGAGTTTGTTAAGGATCAGGTTTGTCTGAAGGCAACTGAGAAGATCAGAAAGCAGGAGAACTCACAGATGTCATTCATTGGTTTATATTATAAGCTATTGACACATACACCTTATCTGCCTAGGCAACTTGCATTTTTTTACTGTTAATAACGACAATTAAAAAATCTTTACCATTTATTTTTAAAAAGAAAAATATTATTACTTTAAGATGAGTGTCACACTTTCTTTTTCTATCTGTGTTTTGCTTTCTCGAGGAGTTGAGTGACTTCCAATAGTAACATAGAGGTAGCATTAATCTTTTTCAAATGGTGGAATCAGCATGTGATGGAAGTCACTTGCTCTGCAAATATTCAACTAGTATGATTCTAAGTGCTATATCAAGCCCCACAGCTTGAGCAGGTTAATGACCACAAAACTCTTAGTGACTGGAATGCTAAACCTACGGAGGAGAGATGGGATCCATCTAAAGCAAAATATTATTAGGCTGCTGGCACATAAAAATTAAAATATTATAAGGAACGCTTTTATTCGAAGAGTGTACAGAAAATGAAAAATCAATGTCAATAAATACAGAGGAAAAAAGAAAAAACTTTAACCAAATATGTGTACAATGACTGTTTCCATAGTAATGATTACCATTCTGGAAAGAGTTGGAGTTGTAGATAGCTTTCAACTCGGT
>NW_010195528.1:0-7486 GCF_000695765.1 Mesitornis unicolor
CCCAAAACAGAGCCCTTAGGACACCATTCTAGTGGTAGATACCTGTACAACTCTTAAAATCTATGGATATGTTCAGCTAAAACATAGACAAGCAAAAGTAAATTTATTTTTAATATCAAGTCTTAAAAGGTCCATCATTAAGTTCATTATTTATGTTGGGCCCTTATACAGTGCAGAGGGATGTTTCACAGCAAGAATAGTTAATCTCTTCAGATAATCAGCATGCCAAAATTTCTGCGACCACATCAGAATAGCAGCATTCTCAGCAAATAATCACCGACAATCATGTATTTTTTAAAAAGCCATGAAAGAAAAGAAAGAAAATAATGTTGCACCTGGTTTTGGAAAACATCACAGCAAGGTGGGGTGCCTGAACTGACTCTAGTCCTACTCTACTGCCTACTTCTTTTTTTCACTAGGCAAGAAGAGAATCAGTTGGGTCACTGGTTTCAAGCCTTTTCAATCGTAGGTATCTGTAATTAAAAAAAAGGAACCTGTAGATTGTCTATCCCACACAGTCCTGATCTAAATGTATTCCTAACACCTTGTATTAAAATGAAGAACCTTAAAAGACTTAAAGTCATTATAATGGAACAAAGTAAGGAAGTGATAAGATCAGTAGCATGACCAGTGTCCTACTGCTGCAAATTTGAGAAGATTTTGGGTAAACTGGTGACAGAGCAAAGATCTAAACTGTTTCAGTAAGTCCATTGCTTTTTCCAAGCCCCAGCAGACGCAGGTGATGCTTTTCATGCCCTGAGCTGATGGTTTGGGCATGATCTCAACCCAGAACCAAAGTACTCTGAAGAGAGCAAGAATTCCTATCTGAGTTTGGGCGTCCAAATTTGCTATTTTGCTAATTTTTTTTGCTATTTTATTAGCTATTTTACTTACATTCACATCCCAATGTATACCTACATTATTAAGCAGGGAAAATGTATTAGGAATATATGCAAAAGGAGATTTCTATCCAGAAAGTTCCTCTTTAGCCAGAAATTGCAGCTAAGGGCACTCGTGTTAAAGGCACATACATTTTTTTTCTCCCAGGACATTCCTCTCAAAAGACAGTCAAAGTTTAGGCTGAATAAAATGACAATGAAGAAAATATAGCAAAAAAATTATCTGTTGACCTGTAACGGGGGCTACAGTTCTTAAAAGAGACCATAATTTCATCAGGCCTTGGAGATCTAGTGAGTAATGGGAAAAATGGTGTAGCAAAATCACGGGTGTAATTTTATCTGAATGTGAAAAATACCAAATCAGTCTAGTACAGGAGTCACAAAATGCTAGTCTGGTCTTTGGTTATGTAGATTAAGTAGTTACACTCAAATACCAATCTTAAAATCAATCTTGTGTTACAGATAGGAGGCGAGTTCATACGACCACAAATTTCTCTACACTCACGCTGGCTTGAATATATACAGATAAACAGATTGTAAGAGATTATATTCAAGATATATTGTTAAAGTAACTTCAGTTTTCAGATCCACAGGTAAGTTATCCTAACAAGAATATCCTATGTTCCAATACTTGCGTTTAAAAAGGAGGATAAAATGGTTTATTGTAGGATTTTTCACTTGGGAGTTAATTTATGGTAAAATACAGTAGGAACACGTGCTGTAGTAATTGGTAAACCTATGCAGTGCCTCATTATAAAAGCAAAGCAAAAAATAAAGCTGTCTTTTTAAAAATATAGCTTCATCCAAATGTATATGAGCTTGCTGTAATGTCTACGTAACCCACGTTTTCGCTGTTCGCCATAATGAATAATCCACATTTTTCGCTGTTCGGTTTAATAAACCACTTCATCGAACCTCTTCAGGCTGATGATCTGTTGTTTATGACAGACCGAAGCGTTTAACAGAACCAGCTTAGTCATAAATAGCGTCAGGTGTAGAGTTAGGGAGCTGTCACGCTCCTCACATCGCTATTAGAGCATTTATTCCACCCACTGGAGAAGAATGGAAGTGAAGGTATTTCCCTTAAAGTTCCCCAAGAATACATGGAATTCATGTTCACATGAAGAATGAATGTGACAATTTTAAGAAAGAGTATTCTAGGCTATAAGCTACACGGGTGCCGTGGAAATATGCAAATGCAAGTATAAAAAATGCAAATATAAACCAAACCTGAATATCTGCTAACTAAAGACTTCCTAAAGCTACAATACTTTTTTAGGGAGACATAAACACATGAAAGATATTGAGCGTATCTCTCATGTTAATGAAAAATGAGCAATATCAAGACTTTTTGTATTAGTTGCCTTTATAGGTTATTTTTTATATAGTTCTAACCCAAATTGCTGTGTGGCTTGCCATAACTGAAAGAAGCAACATCTTTAATTCAGGATTGCTCTGTAATGAAAGTAGTAATGCACTGGGGGGAACATGTAGGCAGATTCCTCCACGGCATAATAATATTTAAATTGGAGATTGTCTGACGTTGTATTACCTTGCAAGTGCTGAAATATTTCCGTAACAAGTTTCTTTTAGCAAAAGACTCATTTCTAATCTGCCTTACTATGAAGCAAAGAGTTTGGAGTAAGTAAGAGGAGAGTAATTTATTATTAAAAGACATTTCAGGTAGGAAAAACAGTGAAACTTTGATGAAGCAAGAGTTTGCGTGGTTTATTTGCAGATATTTATTGAATAGTCTGTGTGAGAGAGGTTCCTGAACCCCCCTTCCTTCAGCTGTCTCAAGGAGGGGACATATTTCTTGGGGCTATTGACCAATGAACAGCCTATTGGGATGAGGAAAGGGGACATTCTTGCCATATAAGATGCAATAAAATTGGATTCAGTAAAGAAAGACATCACCTTTCATCACACGTCACCTAAACAAGCAAATCAGGAGGAAAAAAATGTGACTTCAGTGATTTCTGGATATCCAATATATGAAGATTAGATTGTAATAAAATGTAGGTACAGCATTTTCTTCTGTAACATCATTCTGCTCCAATACTGTTTATATTAATTAATTTTCAACTTCCTCCCATTTTTTTTTTTTAAATTTCAGAAGAAATTCTTCACAATTGGTTACAGGGAGGGCCAACCTGGTTCCTGTTTAAAGTTTTGATAGAAAGAGCATTTTCTTACAAACTATTTTTGCCATGTTGAATTCACATTTTGTGATTAAAATTCCCTGAGGAAGCTTTTAAACAGCCCCACTAAATATTCTTTATAACCATCCTTTTTCTCAAAACAGTGGGAGGAACAAGACAAAATTGCGGTACAATTATTGGGGGGTTTTATTACTCAGAGTTGACCAACTTGAGACCTTAAGAGCATCTTTCTCCCTCTGTCCAGCCCCTATTCCTCCTTATAAAAAAATAAACCAATGGATCACTTAATTACACATTGTACTAAAAATATGTAAGACATAAAATAAAGCCTACAAGCAACCTGTCCAGTAAAATTCTGCACAACCACAGAATCCCAGAATCACAGAATGTTAGGGATTGGAAGGGACCTCAAAAGCTCACCCAGTCCAATCCCCCTGCCGGAGCAGGAACACCCAGATGAGGTTGCACAGGAAGGCGTCCAGGCGGGTTTTGAATATCTGCAGAAAAGGAGACTCCACAACCTCTCTGGGCAGCCTGGGCCAGGGCTCTGTTACCCTCACTGAGAAGTTTCTCCTCCAATTTCAGTGGAACCTCCTGTGTTCAAGCTTGTGTCCGTTACCCCTTGTCCTATCATTGTTTGTCACCGAGAAGAGCCTGGCTCCATCCTCGTGACACTCACCCTTTAAATATTTATAAACATGAATGAGGTCTCCCCTCAGTCTCCTCTTCTGCAAACTAAAGAGCCCCAGCTCCCTCAGCCGCTCCTCAGAAGGGAGATGCTCCACTCCCTCCATCATCTTTGTAGCCCTACGCTGGACTCTCTCCAGCAGTTCCTGTCCTTCTTGACCTGAGGGGCCCAGAACTGGACACAATATTCCAGATGCGGTCTCACCAGGGCAGAGTAGAGGGGGAGGAGAACCTCTCTGCCCTACAACCACCCCCCTCCTGATTCACCAGTCTGTAGGACAATACGTGTACAGTCCAGATGTGGATAGGTGCCTTTTGGTACAAAGCATGTTCTGTACAGATGTAAATAACAGGTAATTTAAGAGATGTTCTCCATCAAGTCCTAATGAATTAAGTAAGGAATGTGGTTCTTCACTGAGGTAAATAAATTGGCTATATAAGGGTGATTTTCACTGCAAACTTTGAACATTATGATATCGGGGCAAAATCCAGGTTTCTTTTCAAAAATCTGGAAGAATTAGAGGTACTTAAGTATAAATATCACTGAACATTTTGTTAACATGGGAAAAGATGACATTTTACTAATCTCAGCCTGGAAACTGTTAAATCTCTTTTCCTAAAACTTTCCATTTCGAGACAGAAATCCAGCACGGGAAATTTCAGCCTGAGCAGCTAAGGATTAGCCAAGTAAAGTACAAACGAAAGCAGGATGCTAGGACAGGAGGAACTAAGCAGCCAAAATAGAAGTAGCATTGCATAAACAGATAATAACGTGTCATACTTCAGCTCTGCAGATGAAAGTGAGGAGTTCTGCTTGTGCAGCTCTCTGCTGTGCCTTCTTATAAGGAGAGAATTTCTCTTCTCTCCAGCGTATGCATTATTCCTTTTGACTTGCTAGAGAGCTCACTTAGATGGGGTTGGTTTGTATCATTATTCTCTCTGTACTGCTGAATTTCCCTGAAATACGGAACAGCTGTTTTAGGCAATTTCTGCATTAAATTATATCACAAAAATATGTAGCGACTCTGTATAGACAAAGGGTAAGTACTGGGGTGACTGAAGTAGCAACTCGTAGCAACCTACCCAGCATAATACATGTTAACCATTCAGAGTTAATTTTCCTCTCTATATATAGCATACCCTGATGAAGCACTCATAAGAAATAGAGGTATATGATTGTAGAAATAAAGAACTCTCAGGAAAAGAATAAAATATGGAGAGTGTCATGCAGTAAAGCTCAAGAGAAACCTAGCCTTGTAGTAACGCTGTGCACGTGCACATAAGCACTGAGACTTGGTCATGTCCAAAAAACAACAAAGCTGCTGAAGGGTCTGGAACACACAAATGATGGGGAGCGGCTGAGGGAGCTGGGATTGTTTAGCCTGGAGAAGAGGAGGCTGAGGGGAGACCTCACCACCCTCTACAGCTCCTGAAAGGAGGGGGTAGTGAGTTAAGTGTGGGTCTCTTCTCACGAGTTACAACCTATAGGACAAGAGGAAATGGTGTCAAGTTGTGCCAAGGGTGTTTAGATTAGATAGTAGGAAAAAATTCTTCACCACGAGCGTTCTTAGGCATTAGAATGAGTTGCCCAGTGAAGTGGTTGAGTCATCAAGGGAGGTAATTAAAAGATGTGTGAATGTGGTGTTTAGGGACATGGTTTAGTGGTGGACTTGGCAATGTTAGGCTTATGGTTGGATTCAGTGATCTTAAAGCTCTTTTCCAGCCTAAATTATTCTATGATTCTTTGTAAAGTGTTAAATTTTCCCAGGGAAGCTGTGGGTGCCCCCTCCCTGGCAGTGCCCAAGACCAGGTTGGCCGGGGCTTGGAGCAGCCTGGGCTGGTGGAGGTGTCCCTGCCCATGAGGGTTGAACTGGGGGGGCTGTGAGGTCCCTTCAACCCAAACCAGGCTGGGATTCTATGAAATGGTAAGAAGAGTCTGTGCTGTGTCTTTAGCACCACCAAAACTCTCCCAAGGTAACTCTCTGATGCACTTCAGGAGCTAACACAGGCCACAGACCCCCTCAAGGGCCAGTGAGGGTGTAGGAAGCTTCCACTGGGGGCCAAGACCCTCTCATCGTACAGAATCACAGAATCACAGAACGTTAGGGATTGGAAGGGACCTCCAAAGCTCATCCAGTCCAATCCCCCTGCCGCAGCAGGAACACCCAGATGAGGTTACACAGGAAGGCGTCCAGGCGGGTTTTGAATGTCTGCAGAGAAGGAGACTCCACAACCTCTCTGGGCAGCCTGGGCCAGGGCTCTGGCACCCTCACTGAGAAGAAGTTTCTTCTCCAATTTCAGTGGAACCTCCTGTGTTCCAGTTTGTGTCCGTTACCCCTTGTCCTATCATTGTTTGTCACCGAGAAGAGCCTGGCTCCATCCTCGTGACACTCACCCTCCTTTAAATATTTATAAACATGAATGAGGTCTCCCCTCAGTCTCCTCTTCTGCAAACTAAAGGGCCCCAGCTCCCTCAGCCGCTCCTCAGAAGGGAGATGCTCCACTCCCTCCATCATCTTTGTAGCCCTGAATATTCCCACTGTGACAGGAAGTCTGAGTGCCTGCTGAGAATGAGAATCTGCAGGATGGAGCCCAGAAGTCAAATATATTGTGGAAAAAAGTGTTTGAACACCTCACTGTGTTAATTCAGAGGTTTCCGCTTCACATACATAATGTGTCATCATATGCATTTGGCACGAATACTGGATATGAAACATATCTGACAAAAATTGTCCAAAATAGTCTGTGTTAGGGTCATCGTTTGAGTTAATTTTTGTGACTCATCCTTTAGTATCAAACATATATATTCTACATATTACTTCTAGCCTGAAAGGTGACGAGTGAATCTTCACGTATCACAGTTGCTAGGGAGATAGATCTGCACTCCGAAGCCAAAATAAAGCACAATAAATTGACACAAAGCTAAAAATCTAGCACTTACATGGACTGGTGATTGGATGAAAAATGACATTGTGTTTTTAAAGTGCAGATGTGTAAACTTCGGCTGAAGCCGTATCTGCTTGCAAAGCTGCCAAAATAAAGAGTATAGTCTGCTGAATTTTCTGCTGACCTTACTGTCTGCAAAGATCTGCCAGCTTTTGAGCTTCAGCTTTCCCTCTTCTTAAAGGGCAGCATCTGGAGCAGCCAAAATGTAGAGAAAGTTTGCACAGGAAGAAGGATAAATGTTCTTATAAATTATTACTAATTTATGAACAGGAATTACTTTCTCTTGGAAATTTCTACTTTTTTGTGGTAGAATTTTGGAGGTGGCTGAAACGGATAAAAACAAATTAAAAGCTACTAAAAATAAGATGGAAGAATGATGGAAACATTAAGATACATAGCATTTAAACTGAAAATAAATGTATAGTTTCGATTTAAATTGTTGGTACAGGAAAATTTTGTTGCGTGTAGTAAATGCTACCTCTACATTTTTTTAGGGAAAAAAAGCTTGTAAATAGGTGATATAGAAAGCAAATTTAGTACTTTTTATGTAGAAAAATGATATGTTTATGCCTGCTATGGCTGTGCTTTGCTTGAAACTCCTGGGTCAATAAATTCCAAGTACATTTCAAACAGGAAGCAAATAAACAGATGGTTTAAACAAGCTCATTATTTACCCAAAAAGTAGTAAAGAAATTAATTTGCTCTTTTTAAAAGAAGCTCTGCTGTGTTCAAAGTCTATAGCAATGATTTTAATGTCATTCATTGGGAAGGGAAGGGAAGGGAAGGGAAGGG
>NW_010195529.1:0-4536 GCF_000695765.1 Mesitornis unicolor
CCCTAACGTTCTGTGATTCTGTGATTTCCAAAGGAACAAAATTATCTCCTCTGTTTTATTTGAGTTTTTTGGGGTTTTTTTTCCAGATCTTTTAAGATTCTCAGTAAAGTTCACAGATAAATATCTAGAGCTCATTATTTTGGCAGGCCAGCTCTTTTGAAACTTCAGCTCTCTGTGACTAACTCTTGGTTTTAAATTAAATGGTCTTTTGCAGAAACTGTAGAACAGCTGTACTATCACTACATAGCCTGGGGTAAAATACTTATTCTCTGAAGCCTCTAAAATCTGCAGTAAATCAATGAACATGGTGTCATACCAAAAATCAACAAATACTAATTCCATAGTACAGGCAAAAAAATGTAGACCAATACCTAAACTAAGTTAAATGGGAAGCACAAACATTTTCAGCTGTGTCTCCAATGAACTGTTCCTCTACTTGACCTGTGTGCAAATATGTTTGTAAAAAACCATGCTCTGTGATTACAGTAAGTCGGTAAGAGAGCATCCCAAACCAATTCTGATGGGAAAAATTTCCATATAATGTAGGAAATATATTTTACATTTATAGCCGGTAACTTGGCTGTTTATTACACTGCAGCTTCCCAAACACCAGTATGTTCAAGTCTGCTCTGTTAACAGACCTTTCCTAAATTAAACATATATACTTTAAATAATAGGTAATTAAATTAGAAAATAAGTTTTTTGCATTATGTACTTATGTATACGTATTTGTATACATATATATATGTATGTACTATATGTTTATGTATTTGTAATTGTATATACTTATTCATAATTAATATGTGCTGTGTTGAGTGCCTCTTCTATTTCTAAAAGGGGGCTAAATCTTAATATTCATTTGATTGTTCATGGCTAGACTTATGGGACAAAGCCTAGAACATGGAAAGCAGATCAAACTGTCTCATCAGATGAAATATTGATATTATTCCATGAGTTCTTAAGAAATAATTTCCTAGATTTGCATGTTCTTCCTTCACATATGCAGCTGCCCCACCTCCTTTTGTGACATATTAAATAAATCATATAGTAGTGATTCAGTGCTGAAACACAGGTATTTAGATGTTTTGTATATCAGAGATCAGAGACATTTTCACAAGGATAACAGGACCCTGAGAAATCCATTCCCTTTGGGGCACCAACTAGAAGGGTGGTTACAAGATGATTTCTGAAATGCCACTGAATTTCTGTGCTTCTGTACCAAGCCAATTTGTTTATGCTTAGATGAAAGTATCATGAAAACGAAAGTAAGTTTATTTGTATTTTTAACATTAGACAAATTTGTGAAAACTGGTCTGATTGGGACACCTCATCTGGACACCATACAGTAACACTCCTTAGCTCTCTGCCTACAGCCTCAGCACAGCATGCATTTATTCCAGTGAGATCTCAGATCAAACAGAAGAACGTGGGAAAGTTGCTGCAATTTGAGTCTGTTTTAGTTTCTGGATATAAGTACGTACTGGGTCTGGCAGAAATGGAGTGAACTTTACTCACTGCAGCCCATACAGTGCTGTGGTTTATATCTGTGACTGAAAGAGTATTGATAACACACCAGTGTTTTACCTAAGCGGCACCTACAGAGCATTGAGATCTTCTCTGTTTCTCAGGCTGCTAACTCTACCACCTGCCTGGGATTAGGCTAGGGGTGAGGAAGAGGCTGGAAGAGAATAGAGGCAGAAGTGCTACTCCAACTGACCAAAGGGATATTCCATACCATATAACATTATACTCAGAAGTAAACCTGGAGTTGTTACAAATAAATAAAATTGTTTATGTTTGCAATAAAAATAAAGTTGTTTCCAAGTAGCCATTGCTCAGAGATTGTCTGGGTACTGATGGGACATGATGAATGATTGCCTTTGCATCATTTGGTTTGTTTGTGTGTTTGTTTGCTTTTCTCTTTCCTTCACTTATTAAACTGTCTTTATCTTGACCCATGTGTTTTTCTCACTTTTGCTCTTCCAGCTGATGATAGGGAGTGTGTGGGCAGCTGGTCACTGCTTAGCTGCTGGCTGAAGTAAACCCACCAAAAATATTATGCTTAAAATGCAACTTTTAACAAAAGAAAGATGGTGTTGTGGCAGCTAAACTAAGAAATCCACTAAGTTATCTGCTGCTTGGATTCTTTTGACCCAGTAAGAACCTTTTTATAAATCAGAGAAATGGGATAAAAGATCAATAATGGCCACTATTACATGAGTAACAATCCCACTTGTTAATGCATCAGACATGAATATGAAGATTGCTGATGAGATTGGCAGCCACTACAGTACTGCCAGCACACTGTTCCAAGTAATTCTTCACTTTCAGTTTTAATAATGCATCGTGAGTTTTACTGTTTCCATAAAATATTCCTGTGTTCTGAACAGTTACCTTTCTGCTAGCTTCACAGCTTCAACATTTAGATTTTTTCCACTCCATAAAACACGAATGGTGTTTGGTCTCTAGGCAACCTCTGAGATCTGAGTTCCTATTTCACTCACCTATAATTACTACTTTTTCCTCATCACTATACTTCTTAATGTTCTTTGTCTAATCAGATTTTAATTTTCCCAAATTTGGGTTTATGCTACTAGGTTAGAAGACCTCATTGTTTACCATATTTTTCTCTTTATTGAGCTATATTGGGGATCTCCTAGTTATTATTAGAACAGCATGTAGAAATCAGTTTTGTTTTATTACATTGCCTACTGCCAAATGTTTTGCAAATTGCTATTTGATATTTAAAATGTGGTTCATTAATTGCAACAAAAAGAATACCACCCATTCTGCTCTGCTATGAATTTATAAAAAGCAAGTTTTTTGATGGACATTTAAGCATGTGTCCATCTGCTTTTATTCTCAGAGTATGAAGCTGTAAAGTGTATTGATATTAATGAGGGTATGGATATGTTTGATGATGTCAGATCACTGCTGAAAACAGGGGTCAGACACCTGGTTTCAGTAGAGGAACATAAAGTAAGATACCAGTTATTCATTAACTGTAATTACAGCATAGTGACAGTACTGAAGG
The DNA here is from genome assembly GCF_000695765.1 of Mesitornis unicolor. NCBI lineage: Eukaryota > Metazoa > Chordata > Aves > Mesitornithiformes > Mesitornithidae > Mesitornis > Mesitornis unicolor. Next base: position 3,035 of record NW_010195529.1, read on the forward strand.
ATGACCAAGATACAAAAGGAACAGATATTCTGTTTTGTATAATAACTCCAAAGCATTACAACATGTTTAAAAGAAGAACTTGCAAGTATCCTGTAGGCACTCATTAAAGTGATTAAGCTGAAGAAACTGCTAGTGTACAGCCTTGAACACTGAACTATCTTATATTAAGACATGAAATCTTATCTGAGACAAACTGAATATATTACACTCTATATTTAGAAGCATAGAATCATAGCATCATAAAATCACAGAATGTATTGCGTTGGAAGGGACCTTTAAAGATCATCTAGTCCAACCCCAATGCAGAAAGCAGGGACGATGTTACTAGAGCAGGTTCCTAAAAGCCCCATCGAGCCTGACCTTGAATATCTCCAGGAATGGGGCCTCCACTACTGCTCTGGGCAATCTGTTCCAGTGATCTATCACCCTCATGTTGAAGAGTTTTTTCCTAATATCCAACCTAAATCTACCCTTTTTTAGTTAAAATCCATTACCCCTCGTTCTATTGCTTCATGCCTTTGTGAACAGTTCTTCCCCAGATTTCTTACAGGCAACTTTTAAGTATTGGAAGGTTCTACAAGGTCCCCCTGGAGCCTTCTCTTCCCCAGGCTGAAAAACCCCAACTCTTTCATTATATCTTCATGGAAGACGTGATCCAGCTTTTTTTGATCATATTCGTAGCCCTTCCCTGGAGCAGCTCCAGCACTTCAATGTCCTGGGACACTGTGGTGAGGACTCCAATGCTAGACGCAGTACACAAGGTGAGGTCTCACCAGAGCAGAGGAGAGGGGCAGAATTACCTCCCTCGATGTGCTGGCCACACTTTTTGTGATGGAGCCCAGGATGCGGTTGGCCTTCTGGACTGCAGATGCACATTGGTGGTTAATGTCTAGCTTCTTATCTACTAGTACCCTCAAGTCCTTTTCCTTAGGGCTGCTTTCCAGCACATTGTCTACTAGCTTGTACTGATAATGAGTATTGTTCTGACTCAGGTGCAGGACCCTGCACTTGGCCTTGTTGAACCTCATGATGTTCAGGTGGCCCCACTTCTCCAGCTTGTCCTGATCCCTCTGGATGGCATCCCTTCCCTCTGGCATGTTAACCTCACCACCCAGCTTGGTATCATCAGCAAACTTGCTGAGAGTGCACTCAATTCTGCTGTCAATATCATTAATGAAGAAATTAAACAGTACTGGTTCCAGTACGGACCCTTGAGGGACACCACTTGTCACCATTTTCCATCAGGACATCGAACTGTTGACCACTACTCTCTGGACGTAATCATCCAGCCAATTCCTTATCCATACCTCATGAAGTTAGAAAGAAGGATGTTGTGGGGGACAGCGTCAAAGGCTTTGCAGATATCCAGCTAGATGACAACCATAGCTCTTCCCTTGTCTAATGATACAGTTACCCCATTGCAGAAAGCCACTAGGTGGGTCAGGCAGGTTTTTCCTTTCGTAAAGCCATGCTGGCTGTCTCAAATCACCTCCCTGTCCTCC
>NW_010195529.1:4580-5992 GCF_000695765.1 Mesitornis unicolor
CTGACAGGTCAGTAGTTTCCAAGGTCCTCCTTTCTATCCTTTTTAAAAAATGAATGTGATATTTCCCTTCTTCCAGTCACCAAGGTCTTCACCTGACTGCCATGACTTTTCAAATATCATGGATATTGGCTTGACAACCACACCAGCCAATTCCTTCTGGACTCTGGGATGCACCTCATCAAGTCCCATGCACCTGTGCATGTTCAGGTTCCTCAGATGGTCACAAACCTTATACTCACTTACACTTTTCTCCCTGGTCCCTGTCTTGTGGGCTGTCAACTTGAGAGCTGTGAGGTGAGAGGTTGACAGTGAAGACTGAGGCAAAAATCTTGCTGAGAACCTCAGCCTTCTCCTCATCTGTTGTTACTGGTTCACCACTGCTGCTCATCAGGGATTGGACACTTCCTTTAACCTTCCTTATCTCGTTGACATACCTGTAGCAGCCCTTCTTATTTGTCTTGGGATCCCATGTCAAGTTCAGCTCCAGTTGCATCTTGGCCTTCCTGACCTCAACCCTACACACCCAGGCGACTTCCATGTACTCTTCCCAGGATACCTGTCCCTGCTTCCACTCCCTATGCAGTTCCATCTTGCCTTTTAGTTTGGTCAGCAGGTCATCCATGCTGGTCTCTTGCATTCCTTGCCCGATTTCTTACACTTGGAGATCAAGAGCTCTTGCTCTTTGTGGAAAGCCTCCTTAAAGATCTGCCAGCTCTGTTCCGCTCCTTCGTCCTTGAGGGCCATTTCCCAGGTAGTCCATCAGGAATGGATATTTTTTTTCAGTGAACACTGATCATAACCATTCAATATTACTATTCTCAACACTTTAACTCACTAACAAAGTACAAAGAGCAGATAAAGTAACTATCACCTAAATGAATTCTTCTCTCTGATCTTATATACTATTCATATCCTTCTAACTAAGGATAATTAAAACAGATAAAAGATATAGAACATATTCTGGAGTAAGAAACAAAAGTGTTTTTCTACATAACACTGTGGAGGAATCTTATCTTCAACAGTCAGATTTCAAGTGTTTTGCTCTTATACATATTAAGGTCCAGTCAGAATGTCATGGTTTAGGCCCAGTGCATAACTGAGCACCACGATGCCCCAAAAAAGGGCTAGTCAAAATAAGGACTGGGAGGGTCCACCACTTAAACAGGTCACAGGCAAAAGACAGACTCATCAAAAGGAATAAAAAAAACCAAAACAATTTCAATTTGTTACCAACATCAGACTAGAACAATGGGAGATACAACCAGATCTTAAAACCAAAACACCTTCCCCCCACCCCTCCCTTCTTCCCGGGCTCAGCTTTTGTTCCTGGTTTCTTCACCTTCCCCCTTCTCCTTTGCCTTGAAGAGCAGAGGGATGGGAGTGGGGGGTTGTGGTCGGTCTTCCGTCAGGTG
>NW_010195529.1:6015-14948 GCF_000695765.1 Mesitornis unicolor
GGAAAGAAAAAAAACCTCAGCCAAGTCTCTCTCTCTCTCTGCTTCCACGTGGTCCCCTTTCCATAGGGGGAAAAAAGGCCTCAAAAGTCCAACATGGGTCTGCCCACAGCTACAGTTTCCCTCACACACAAAACTGCTTCAGTCCAAGTGCACAAAACTGCTCCAAATGTGGATCTGCCCACGGTCACAGTTCCCTCACACATGAACAGTCGACCTGGCTCTCGCCATGGGTTACAAAAGGGGAAACCTGGATTCTGCATCCTTCTCTTCCTCCCTCTCTTTTCTTTCCTTCAAACTGACCTTGGTGTTCTTCAAAGTTGTTTTCCTCAGGCCCAACTCCTTTCTCCACTCTAGGTCTCTTCTGATGGTTATGGAGATCCCAGCTCTCTCTCTCTCTTTTTTTTCTGGATGAGTTGCAGCAGAGCTTAAGCTTAAGTTGTGGTAGAGGCCGGCCAAGCCCAGCCGGGCAAGGCCAGGGCCACGCCACCCACCCCTAGGGCCGCGCTGGTCAGGGCCAGTGCCAGAGAGAGATCGAGGCATGCCCTGCTCCCCCTCCTTAAATACATGAATTCACAGGGGAGCTGATTGGCTTGGCCCTGGTCAGAGGTGGGTCTGACAAAGGAAAAGAGGGAGCCTTTCAGGTAGCTTCTTAAAGGGCCATCTCCATAGCCCTTTCCCCGTTACCAAAGACACAACTGAAAACCCCCTCACAGAAAACCTAGTACACAGAAATTGAAGTGTTCTTTTCTGTACAACAGATTTGTTGCCAAATCCTCATCCACTTCCTATGTCAATCTCTATGTTTATAAGTCATAATTTTGAAGGCAGAAGAAGGAAGAGAAGGATTCTTCTTTACTTTCTAGTCTAGAAAAATGTTATACGTACTGAAGAAGTAGGTTGTACTTTTTCTGTACAGTATCTACTCTATAAACAGCTGAGTAAATTGAAAAATGTGAAAACTAAAGAAAAATTAATTTAAAGTAATGCTTATGGGAATATTCTTCCAAACAGCCTAATCTTATATCTTTTAAGGCCTATAGTGGATAATCAAAAAGCAAACAGAGAAAGTCATTGATTAATAACTACTGCCAATTAAGCCATTTGGTCTGTGAAAGGAGCATGATGCTTACAGTATACGTGCAGATATGAAAATGGAACAATAATTGGAGCAATATTATATTGTAGACTAATAATTATATTACTTAGAATTACATTATACAGTATAATTAGATACTGTTGTAATGGAATTTAGCTCAATAGCTTCTATAGTTTCATCACACAAGTAATGTCTTATGAAAATAGTTTTTTGATCAGATTGTAAAAAGCCATAGAATGGTAAAATCATAGAACCATAGGGTATCTCAACTTGGAAGTAACCGGTAAGGATCATCAAGTTAAACTCCCTGCTTCTCGCAGGACTACCTAATATGAAACCATGTAACTAAGAGTGTCATCCAGATATTTCTTAAAATCTGACAGGCTTAGTACTATGATCACTTCCTTGGAGATCCTGTTCCAGTGACCAACCACCCTCTTAGTGAATTAACTTTTCCTATTGTCCAGTCTGAACTTCCCCTGATGCAGCTTCATTCAATTTCTTCATGTCCTTTCTATCAGTGGTTACCAGAGAGAGGACATCAGCACCTCCCCCTCTTCTGGCCCCCTTGAGGTAAACTGTGATGAGGTCATCCCTCAGCGTTCTCTTCTCCAAGCTGAACAAACCAAATGACTTCAGCCACTCCTTGTAAGTCTTGCCTTTGAGGCCTTCCACCATCTTGGTAGCCTTCCTCTGGACACACTCTAAGTTTGCTGTCTTTCTTATATTGAGATGCCCAAAACTGCACACAGTACTTGAGGTGGGGCCATGCCAGTGCAGTGTAGAGTGGGACCATCACCTCCCTTGACCTGTTAGCTATGACGTGCTTGATGCAACCCAGGACACAGTTGGCTCTTTTGGCTGCCAGGGCATGCTGTTGACTCATATTCAACTTGCCATAAACCCAGACTCACAATCTCTTTCTGTGGGGCTGCTGTCCAGCCTCTCATCCTCCTATTTGTATGTATAACCAGGATTACCCATTCCAGGTGGAGAATCTAGCACTCATTAAATTTCATACTGTTGGCGATTGCCCATCTCTCTAATCTATCCAGATCTCTCTATGAAGCTTCTCTACCCTCTAGGGAGTCCACAGCACCTCCCCATTTAGTATCATCAGCAAACTTACTTAAAGTATATTTGATTCCTGCATCCATAACATTTATAAAAACATTAAAGAGCACTAGCCTTAGAATTGAGCCCTGGGAAACCCACTAATGACTGGCTGTCAGCCTGATATAGCCCCATTTACAGAAACACTTTGAGCCTGACTCATCAGCCAATTTTTCACCAATATATTCACCAATATGGACTTGTCTAGCTGTATGCTGAACATTGTGTTCAAAAGGATACTGTGAAAGACAGTGTTGAAAACATTGCTGTAATCCATCACTAGCTTCACTAGGTGTTATGGCTCGCTTTAGAAAGTGAGCTTTTTTATCCCGGCACAGTGACAGAGTGATACAAATCACTCAGGAGGATGGTGTAAGCAATGTATTTACTAAACAAGATACATGCCCTGAAAACACTGTATTCAAACTTTTAAACAACCTACATGTGATGGAACACCCACAAGAAACTGAAATGGTTCAAAGTTACTGGAACACTACACAACTTAGCAACACTGTAACTGCCTTACTTAAAACCAAAACCCAAAATCAAAGCCGCCAGATACAGCCCGCTGCAGCCACATGTATTGCAAGGAGAAAAAAGGAAAAAGGTAAAGGAGGGACAATGAGAGAAAGAGAGAAAAGAAGAGAGAAAGAGTTACAAGAGAAGTAGAGAAGGGGAAAGATAGTCACCACCTCCAAGGCCTTTGGTGTATCAGCATGTGTTTCTTTGTTGAACCCAGTTTGGAAGATGGTGGGTGAACATGCGGTCTCAGGCTTTTGCAGGGGTATTTAAACTCTCTGTCCCTTCTGCTTGCCTGTACCAGGTGATAGGGCACATAGCAGGCCTCAACACACCCCTCACCTGGGCAAGTCCTGAAATGCTTTCCAACATGACTGCTCCTGCCACTGGGGGTTCTCTAGAATCACCTGCTTTGAGGCCTTTAACCAACACCATGCCAGGCTGTACAGTTGGTCAGCCAGAATCCCATTGGGCCCCATAGACTTATAAGTATCCAGCTGGAGCAGTAAGTCTTAAAAAATTTTAAAGTTGATTGGGAATTTATCAAGCCCCCTTGCCAGAAGCTTCCAACTCAGATCTCCAGGGGTCCCATTAGCATTAAAGACATGGGAGTAGAAGGCATTAAATGTCTCTGCTTTGTCTGTGTTACTATTTGTGAGGTGACTGATCTCATCAAGTAGCAGACCAAGTTACTTTGACTTATAACTTCAGCTTGCCTCTGGTTTTGACATACATGCTGCTTTCAGATTTTTTTTGTGAAATTAAATTGGCAGTGGTACTGAAGCATATTAATATGTGGTTGAGCTTGGAATTGCCTCATTAAAGTACTTTAATGCATTGTAACTGCTGTGAAAGTTGACTTCTCTCACAGCTTCCCTACAGGAAAAGTAGATCTTATGATATTATCAAGAAATATAACTGTTCAAGGAGCATTGTCTTATAGCGATTTGAAACAGCATTTTGTTTTTATACTGCAGATAGATTTTATTTAAATAATGTTAAAACATACTTTTGTCTTGGCAGCCAAACCTACATTGTATTGACCTAGAGTATTTAAATATGAAATTATGTCCTTCTATCTGAAATGTAGAGAATAGTGTTTGCAAACCGTTGTCTGAAAACTGAAAAACTCACAGTATTATCCATGTCTGTAGTTAATAAAGTGCCTTCAATGCAGAGATACACAATATGAGTAATAATCCTACCTCATTATTCTCAATAGTTTCAGAAAAATATGCATACTAATGCCTCCTGGAAAACAAATTTGGATATATACACTACTTAGCACTAAAAAACAGCTTCTCTGATTTTTCTTCTAAGTCAAAACCAGAATAAAAACAAACAGACATTTACAGATCACAGCAACCACTTTGCATTAAAAATATACAGGAAGAAGAAGGAGTTCAGATGTAGTGACTGCTGCATTAGCATTTTTGTTTGTTTCCTTTTCTCTCTCTGAAGAGAAAATACAATTAGGGGTGGCAGAGTCACTGAACAATTCACTTTGTAAACCTCCTATGGTCTGAGATGGTTAGAACAATTTCAGCAGGTTACTAAGAGGGCTTTTTTAATTTAATGTGCAGGTCAGAACAGATCAAAACTTGTAAAATAAGAAAGACTGTAATGGTTAGAAATCATCACAAAATACATGCTGTGATAATCAAACATAAGGATACATAACTTTAGGTGTCTTACTACTTTGGAGGTTAAAATGTGTTTTTTATGCTCTGTCTAGATCTTCAATAGTGATTCTTCAATAATTAATATGAAAACTGAATGACAGAATACTTTGTCTAGGAAGCTATCTCTGAGAATAAACAAAGTGTCAGGAAAACCAGTAAGTCTTCCAGATTCTGAGAAATATTTAAAATTGTGGGCTTATCTGTTTGTTTGTTTTTTCATATTCTAACTAAGATCGGTAATGACTGGAAGCTATGGAACTGATAAAGATTGCCATTTCTGTGAACCAGTAGGTGAAGGAAAGAAACATCTTACTGCAGCTGAAAAAAAGTCATAGCCTTCAGTGTTTTCTTTTTAACTTGGGATTATAAGGAAAATGAAACTGTAACAAAACAGTTATTACTTTTTTAAGGAAAAACAATACATAAGAAATCACATTCTGTGAGCAACCTCTACAGATCATTTCCCAAACTGCTAGTGTTTCTACATAGCTCAGGAAGGGCTCAATAATCTCTCAGAGGACTAAGCCAGAAATTAATTCACTGTATTTGGGCAGTGCTGAAGAAGTCGTTTGTGGAACATCCCCCTTCACTACCCTTTCCATTTAATTGACTACAAGCATAATGACTATTTGAAGAAATACAATACAATGGAAAGAGAATAACGTATCACAAGCATATCTAAAAATGAGCATTTTCCTTTTCAGCTTGTATTTCTCTTACAGTTTTTATATATACATATATATATTACTCTTCATGAAATTATTTGAAGCTAACTTTAACCTGCTTGAAGGAATTCCAAGGGTCAGGGCTCTAGAAGGTATGGGTGTCCAAGAGAGATGGTTAGTATTAAAGGGCTACCTCCTACATTCTCAAGATGGATGCATCCTTACGAGAAAGAAATCAAGTAAAGGAGGCAGGAAACCTGTATGGATGAGGAAGGAGCCTCTGGAAAAAATCAGATGGGAAAAGGAAGTTTACAGAATATGGAAAAAGGGATTGACCACTTGGGAGAAATATAAGAACGTTGTCAGAGAATGCAAGGATGCAATGAGGAAGCCTAAGGCACACTTGGAATTAAGTCTGGCAAGGAATGTCAAGGACAATAAGAAGAGTTTCTTTATATCAGTAGCAAAAGACTGGAGAAAACATGGGCCTTCTACTGAATAAGGTGGGTGCCTTAGTGACGGACGATACAGAGAAAATGAAATTACTAAATGTGTTCTTTGCTTTAATCTTTACTGGTAGGTCTGGTCGTCAAGAATCCCAGACCCTGGAAGTAAGGAAGATTTTCCCTTTGTCAAGGAGGTTTGGGTTAGAGATCATTTAGATACTCACAGATCCAAGGGCCCTGATCGGATGTTCCCAAGAGTACTGGAGGAGCTAGCAAATGTTACTGCTAAGCCACTCTCCAGCAACTTTGAAAAGTCATGGAGAACAGGAGACATGCCTGAGCACTGAAGGAAAGCCAGTGTCACTCCAGTTGTCAAAAACGTCAAGAAGAAGGACCCAGGACACTACAGGTCAGACAGCTTCACCTCCATTCTTAGGTGATGGAACAGCTCATTCTGGATGTCATCTCTAAGTAGATGGGGGAAAAGAAGGTTATCAGGAGTAGTCAACATGAATTCACCAAGGGAAAATGATACTCTTCTATGATGGTGTGACTGGCTTGGTAGATGAGGTGAGAGCAGCAGACTTTGTCTACCTCAACTTTAGCAAGGCTTTTGATACTGTCTCCCATAACATCCTCATAGATAAGCTATGAGGTGGATTGAGAACTGGCTGAATGACAGAACTCAAAGAGTTGTGATTAGTGGTGCAGAGTCTAGATAAAGGCCTGTGGCTAGTGGTATTCCCCAGGGATACCATTAGGTCCAGTCTTGTTCAATACATTTATCAGTGTCCTGGATAGATGGACAGAGTGTACCCTCAGGAAGTTTGCTGATGGTACTAAGCTGAGAGGAATGGCTGGTACATCAGAAGGCTGCGCTGCCATTTAGCAGGACCTGGACAGGCTAAGGGGTTGGGCAGAGAGGAACCTAATGAAGTACAACAAAGGCAAGTATAGGGCTCTGCACCTGGGGAGAAATAACCCTACGCACCAGTATAGATTAGGTGAGTCCTGCTGGAAAACAACTTTGCACAGAAGATCATAGGAGTCCTGGTGGATGGCAAGTTAACCATGAGCTAGCAATGTGCCTTCACAGTCAAGAAGGCCAATAGTATCCTGGAGTGGTTTAAGGCAAGTGTGACCAGTAGGTTGAGAGAGGTTATCCTCCCACTCTACTCGGCCCTGGTGAGGCCAAACCTGGAATACTGTGTCCAGTTCTGGGCTCCCCACTTCAAGAAGGACAAGAAAGTACTGGAGAGAGTCCAGCACAGGGCCACAAAGATGATTAGGGAACTGGAGCATATTCTTTATGAGGAAATGCTGAAACACCTGGGTCTGTTTAGCCTGGAGAAGAGAAAAATGAGTTATATAAATAACTAAAGGGTGGAGATCAAGAAGGTGAGGCCAGGCTTTTCATTGGTGCCCTGTAACAGGGCAAGGGGCAACAGGTATGAACTTGAACACAGAAAGTTCCATCTGTACATGAGGAAAAACTTCTTTACTTTGTGGGTGATAGAGCACTGGAACAGGCTGCCCAAAAAGGCTGTAGAGTTTTTTTTCTCTGGGAATATTCAAGATCTGCCTATATGCTATCCTATGCAGCCTGCTGTAGCTGAACCTGCTTTGTCAGGAGGGTTTGACTAGATGATGTCCAGATGATCTACCAACCTCTACCATTCTGTGATTCTGTGATCCTGTTTTTTCCTGTGATACTGTGATCTTAGTTTTGCTATCATGCTCTTAATTTTGCCTATAATTTGCCAACCCCACAAATTTTGTCCTTCTCCAGTCAATTTTCCTAAAGTTTCTCTGTATTTTTTCCACTTTTTTCTACAACTTACTTTGTTCACTTATAAAATTGTATATATTGTCAAGCAAATAATTCAAAGCACTATAATACAAATTTTTAAAAAGTAAATAAGTGTTGTCTACAACTAGATCTACCTTGGCAAGGCTACCTTTAATAGATGAAGAAAATAATTAAAGAAGGTATTGCTTAGTATTTTGAAATTAGATCAAGCTTGCACAGCATCTAGAAATACAGAAAATCAAAAGGATAAGGCATTTAAGCACTCATGTAAAACTAATAATAATTTTAAGAGTGGTTTAGTAGAGCAAATCTGAGGAATGGGAGTAGAGATTTAGCTCTTATTTCTCCTTGGGTGAGGAATAAAGTTATTAATAAATAAAATAATCTTTCTTGAGGATTTTCTGCGTATTTACATCATACGGTTAGAGCCGTCATAGTAGACAGATAGAGGACAAAACATTGGACCTCCACTGTATTTATCTGAGTACAGCCTGTACAGCTCTGTACACCTGGAATGCAGCTTAAGGGGTAAAATCTAACCAGCAGTGCCTAGTGAAAGTGCACACTGGATCAAAGTATCCACAGGTCCACCAAAGAAAACTTGTTAAATCATGGCACTGTCCTGAAATGGGCCTTAAAACAATGCCATGAAAGGTAACTGTGAGTGTGCTCAATGCAATACTGTGTTTCAGGAGGGAGTCCAGGACGTTCCAACTCTCAGCAGTGAGTTATTGAGGAGAGTTCAGTGAAATGCCTTTGACAAGGGTCTAGAAAGCCAGGCTGTTTTCAGTACTCTTGACAAACCCATTCCTCACAATGCAGAATGCAGACACAGAGAAGACACCCACAGTGGTACATTCTTTTGCAGATCTTCCTATAAGGTCATTCAGGTATGTAGGTATGTATGTGCACTTACCCACATATCACAGAATCACTGAATCATTAAGATTGGAAGAGACCTCTAAGATCATCAAGCCCTAACAGCAGCATGGAGACTAAATCTTGTCCTGAAGTGCCACATCCACATGCTTCTTGAACAGCTCCAGAGGTGGTGATTCCACCACCTCCTTGGACAGCCTGTTCCAGTGTTTGACTACTCTTTCAGCAAAGAAATTTTTCCTGATATCCTATCTAAGCATCCCCTGGTGCAACTTGAGTTTTTCCCAACATATTCTCTTGTCCTATCACAGTTACATGGAATAAGAGATCAACACCGACCATGCTACAACCTCCTTTCAGGTAATTATAGCGAATGATAAGATCTCCTCTCAGTTTTCTTTTTTTCAAACTAAAAAAACCCAGCTCCCTCAGCCGCTCCTCATAAGACTTGTTCTCCAAACCTTTCACCAGCTTTGTTGCTCTTCTCTGGACATGCTCCAGTGCCTCAATGTCCTTCCTGTAGTGAGAAGTCCAAAACTGAACACAGTATTTGAGATGTAGCCTCGCTAGTGACAAGTACAGGAGGACAAAAACTTCCCTGGTCCTGCTGGCCACACTATATTTGATACAAGCCAGGATGCTGTTGGCCTTCTTGGCCACCTGGACACACTTTTAGTTCGTGTTCAGTTGGCTGTCAACCAAAACTCCTAGGTCCTTTAATGC
>NW_010195529.1:14979-18311 GCF_000695765.1 Mesitornis unicolor
TTAAGGCCGTCCTGTTTTTTTAGCCCCTCTTTCCCAAGCCTGTAGTGCTGCATAGGGTTATTGTGACCAAAGTGCAGGACCCACTACTTGGCCTTGTTAAACCTCGTACAACTGAACTCAGCCAGTCAATTCAGTCCATCCAGGTTCCTCTGCAGAGCCTTCCTACCCTTGAGCAGATCAACACTCCCACCTAGTTTGGTGCTGTCTACAAACTTAATGAGGGAGCACTCACATATACATGTAAGGGTCTGGACACTATGAAGTTAAATTTCTCAACAATTTATCTAAGGTGTTAATATGAAGGACAAGGCTTGTAGGTGTTGGATACAGAATAACCAGAGCAGAGGCTGGACACTGTGTTTTTCTTATGCCAATAAGCACTGAACCTGATCAAAGGCAAGAGTTGAGTGACTTTCTCATCTTAGTGTCCGGTGGTCTGGTGATGAATCAACTGAGTGATAACTGGGGTGCACGGAAGGCCTCATGGCCTGGTGTTTCTTTGGTAAAGCTAAGGAGATCACTTTTAATAGCCTCTGTACCAGACTCCCTTTTTTTTCCTGTTCTTCCCATATAACAAACCTTACTAAGGGCTAAGCAAGAGGTCCAAACATGCCAAGAGTCCTACACCTAGAATAGGTCAAAGTTAAATGCAGCAGGAGGAGATCATGACCACCAACTCAATTCAAGACTGAAAAAGACTTTCCCTTTCACACCAGTAATGAGCATGCATGCTAATTTATCTGGAAAGCGAGGCTAATTTAACCAATAAGAGAAAATGTGGCTGTCACTAACTAATTAATTAGCATGAGAAGCTGGAAACTTAGCTGAATGGAGAAGGCTAGCTGCCCATAAAAACCAGAAATATCACTATGTAGGTGGCTTTCTCAGAGACTAGACACTCCTGTTGGCAGAACCAATGCTGGAACCAGGACTGGTTATCTTTTTTCTCTTTTTCTCTCTTTCTCAATCTCTCCTCTTCCTTTTAAGTAATGCAAGGCCTATATTATTCATCGTTGTAAAAGTTACTGTCTTTGCTGATACAATTCTAATTCTTGTGTGATAAACTACTGTCATTTGATCTGCCAGCAATTTCTTGTTAGCTGTTAAGCCAATTGCCGTGAGTGAAAATTGGTATCTTCCTCATCTTTCTCTTTCCTATCTCTTTTTCTTCCTCTTCTTTATCCTTCCTCCTATAGATGTTTCTAATGAGAATGTGTGTTACCAATACTTTTATATTTTTCAAGTTCAAGTTGTTTCTATTATAAATAAAACTTTGAATTGATCATTTGGTGTTGTTTCACCTTATTTTAGCCAAAGCAGATTTGCAGAACCTTAGTTGCTCTACTTCTGCCTTGGAGGTGGGACAAGACAATAGATAGACAGAGATAGACACATATTGTTCCATACTCTCAGTTGTGAAATTTGGAAGACAGAAGATAAATTTATCACCCTGCAACACAAGCATACAGCAAGAAACATAATTCCTTACACTTTTAACAGGACTGTCTCTGTTTAAGGGTCAGAGAGCAGGATTCTTTCTCTATTGTCCCTTACCCCCCCCCAGGGGGAGGATTTAATAAAAAAAGGGAAATAGAGAAAAAGATGCTTCTCACAAGGTTGGAATTTAAGACTGTAACAAGTTTAATGAAAAACAATAGGGGAAAGGAAGAAGGAAATTATTAGGGACAAAGGATATTTAAGTATATACAAAACCCAATCCCAGTAGTCCTGAGTGCAAGTCTCCGAGCAGTGCCTCGTGGCTGCTGCAATTGGTGTGACTCTTCACCAAGGACAGCAGTGGTGCCTGGAAGCGGATGGTGGTGGATGCTGCCGAGCACGTAGAGGTAGCCCCAGTCGCCCCGAGGTGTGACAGGAAGCAGTCCAGGAAACCAGGAAAAGCCCGCCAAAACCTCAGGCCTCCTCGGTTTTTCATAGACTGTGGCTGGAAAGGGGAGGGAACAGTACTGATCTCAGATCCTCCAGGGTCCTACAGACACCACCTGTCCTTTCCTGTCAGGCTGGTAACCCGTAAACCATAACATGGACCTAGAACAACTCTCTAAGGACCAAAGAGATCAGGAGAGCTATTACAAGAAGCATCTCGTCACTTCTGTGGTCTTCAGAGACTCTCAAGGAAAAAACAAAACAAAACAAAAAATAACCAACAACACAAAACAAGAACAAAGAGAAAAACAATGTCTCAACATCAGTGTGGTTGATAGATGAATAAAGAAATTGCACTCTAGATGGCACAGAAGTAACAGGAAAAATATTTGTGGCAGAAGTGTAAGAGGTTAACCAACTATGATATGGGAAGATGCTACACTCTCTTTCATTATGACTTGATAATTCTTCTCATTCCATTTATACAGCAGTTTATGAGCTGTCCTTTTCACCTACAAATATGCTGAATATGCTGAATATGCTGAATATGCTGTAGTTTTGCAACAGATTTACAGTTCAATAATATTGATCGTTCCTGTTTACCTAAATTGAAATCTTAGTAACTTTGGGCCACTTTCTGTCCTCTTGCCACTACTGATCTGTAAGGTAAAGTAAAAAACAAATGGGTACTACTGTCTGTTCCGTCCAGAAGACATATGTGAAATCAAAGAATGGAATTGTAACTTATTACTAACCTGGCATACATATACCAAATTACAATACTATCTAACATGGTTAAGTAGTTCACTCACCCATAGGCGTGCAGCAAATGTATTATGGTATTCATGTAAGTGTTCCCAAGATGACTTCTTCAAGCATAAACAAATTTGCAACACAAAATAAAGCCTAGTATTTGATATTTCAATTCTGGAATGAAATCAGAATACTGAGGTAACTATGTGTTTAAGTGTTTTGCAGCTTTGGAAAACTTCCATTTTATTTCATTAACTAAGAACTGAATAATTCCTAACTGGAGAAAGATTTAACAGCACTAAACTTTGAGAAGAAACAGGCATGCATGTACAAATCTACAACGGTTTCCAATTTCTACACAAATATTAAATGAAATACTTATTAATAATTTCTGAATACTCAAAGACTAGAGATAAATTATTAGCCTGTTTTCCAGTCTTACTCATTTCATTTTACTTTCCTTCATTTTAGAAACCTTATGTATCTTTTCAAGACAAATCTTTAGCAAATCGTTGGACACAGTTAATTATTTTATCCACTTACATTTAAGCTTTACTCTAGTGTTTGCATGATGTATCTTCTTGCCAAGGTTCAGCCATTGTAAATGTGCAGATTTCACACTGGATTTATGAAAGCTGGGTTGCTTTTTTAAAAAAAATAAATTAAAATTTAATTTAATTTAATTTAATTTAATT
>NW_010195530.1:0-10379 GCF_000695765.1 Mesitornis unicolor
TAACACGAATCAGACCAACATATCTCACAAGGTCCTATTTTGCAAGTACCTTCAGAAAATTTGTTCCTTTTTTTCCCCACTCTATTGCTTATTTTCCAGTCTTCAACAAAATCTGTATTGTTGTCATATTTCATTAGTTATTTATTGAAAAACATAGGCAATTTTGAACACTTTTGCTTGCATGCTATGCTTTTAGGACCATATTTATTGTCTTCCATGTCAAAAACTACACAAAGAAAAATCTCATTCATGGTACATTTTGAAATGAGTAATTTTCTAAGACAACATTATGCTCTCCATGAGCAAAAAATTATGCTTTGCTATGAAACCTATCTGATTTTTTACACAATCTGTTGGGTCTTCTCAGCCTTAGAACAAAGATGACAACTATAAATAGCAGAACAATGGCTGTCCGAAAGTTTAGTGTTCTTTCTGTGATAATTTGTTTTTCTGAAAGGATATCAGGTGTGTGACTGAAGCTATTTAGGACTTTTTTTCACCAAGATCTTGAACTTTTGCAAACCACAAAAAAAAGGAATTAGCCAATTTGTACAGGAAGACCATTTTGCCTTTAGGTACAACTGTACTAGGTCTGTTTGGGATGGAGTTAACTTTCTTCATAGCAGCCCATATGGTGCTGTGTTTTGGATCTGTGGGTAAAATAGTATTGTTAACTGTTCTGCAACAGGGAGGGGGTGAGAGACAGTGATACCAAAAATATGGCTTCCAGAAACTCTCTAAGACTCATTTTGGAGTTTTAGAAAGCAAGCATTCTTTACTTACAACGTTGGATGCATGGGGGATATTTTCCACCTAGTACTCATACCATACAATCAAATACATACAGTTTATATAGAACAAAGACATACATATTCATCACATTTCCTGGAAAAGGCTGTCTTAGGATAATGAATTCTTCGAATGCATTTACATATCCTTTCTTAAAAAAATATAAGTCCTAATTTCTGTATCAAATCCCCCCTTTACTTGTGGCTCTTTGTCTTTATATAGATAAGAGCCTACATTACTTGGATTTATTTGAGATTAAAGTACAATTGACTACAGCAATTACTACATTATATCATCATACAAGCAAACACACAAATTACAGTTACACAAATTATTCCTACAAATAAGTTCTTTAGCCAAGCCCAGTTTGGTAATGACAAGGTGAGTTTGTGCCAAATATCAGCAAAATCCAAGAGAGTGTCATCTTGAGTTATTTGATGCAACATCTGGGTTTGCCTTACAATTTCCTCCAGGTCTGTTGTAATCATGCTGCTTTTGTCAATATACATGCAACAACTTGTGTTGATTATAGTGCAAACTCCACCTTGAGAAGCCAGGAGCAAGTCCAGATCCATGCGATTTCGTAGAACAACTTGGGACAAACTAGATACCTCTGTTTGCAGAGCCTTCATAGCATCTATTGTTTTATTTTCAATGTTCTCAATAGTGGCAAATATGTTGACAATAGTTTTCTCAAGCTCGCTTACTACTAGCCATGGCAGAAACCATCTGACAAAACTGTGAAAGGCGATTGGTCTTTCCTCAAGAGGATTATTCCTTTTAGTTTGTCTAAGAAAGGTTCTTAGCCACTCACTTTGACTATGTAATTTTTTGATTATGGTCATATTAGGGACTACTGCTCCTAGGGCACACGTCCCTTTCCATCCTACTGGTAAAGTTTTCTGTGCTTTGTTCCCGCATAACTAATACCACCCTGTTCCATTAGGGGTGGGCCACACAGTCACGTTGTTTATGAGTTCTGATATCTGCTGTCATCTTGCACTTAGAGAAATTCCCAACAAATATTGTTCTATCTTGACAATCTATTTTGCCTTGTCCTTTTGGAGAGTTGCACCTCTGGATACAACCACTATATGAGTTGTTGTATTCCAAATTAATTATATCTAATTCTGGACTTTTCTTGTCATTTTCTTAAAAAGAGATATTTACCCCAAAATGAGACCAGGATATGTCATTAGGAAGGGGAATTCCTATCAAAGGTACCTTTTGGTTACCATATTGTGAAATTGTTTTCCCAAGTTCCATTGCTTTTAGGTAGCCAGATTAAGAATATTACCCCTAGAATCCAAGGCTCTTTCGTCATGGTTACCAAACTGGCGATGACCAAAGGGCCTTCTAGGTAGCAGAAAATCACTGTTAAAATATAAACACAATAAAGTTTTAATAGACCAAATACTAATATAACTACCAAGACTTCTAATTATCCTGGGGTCATAAATTTTTCAATTTCATAACCTTTTAAATTTCAATTTGAGAGGTAATTGATGTTGCTCCACACTCCAAGGGGCAGGGGCCCTCTTTACCCTAGAGTAGTGAACCCATGATCCTTTGTCCAAAACTTTTACAGCAGTATAAGTAGTTAAAATAACTTGAAATGGTCCTTTCCACTTCTCAGCCAGAGGTTCTGAAGTCCACGACTTTACATATACCCAGTCTCCAGGTCGAAAGGGATGTGCTGGCGTGTCTAATTCCAGGGGTCCAGTAGTCATTGTGTACCTTTGGAGCTCCTGCAAGGTATCTCTGAGAGAAATCATACTATTCCTCAGGGTAATGTCTCCAAATACATGAATAGCACCCAGAGCATATGACCCCTGGTAGGGTCTACCATACAGCATTTCATATGGACTTGTTTCTTTTTTCCCGTGGCTGGATTCTAATTCTCAACAAGGCTATAGGTAGTGCTTTTACCCATGTTAGTGAAGTTTCTTGGCAAATTTTTCCTAACTGTTGTTTGAGGGTATAATTAATTTGCTCTACTTTCCCACTTGATTGTGGCCTATATGGTGTATGATTAACCCAATTTATAGACATTGTCTTGCTCAATTGCTTAACAGTTCCTACTATAAAATGAGGTCCATTGTCAGATGACATTCCCAAAGGAACACCAAACCTTGGAATGCTTTCTTTGAGCAAATTTTTAACCACTTGTCTTGCTTTGTTGGTGTGACATGGAAAAGCCTCAAGCCACCCAGTGAATGTATCTAGGAAAACTAGTATGTATCAATACCCTTCTTTTTGAGGTAATTCTGTAAAATCAATCTGCCAATATCCTCCAGGGGAGTTATCTCTCTTGGTGGCTCAAAACATGATTCTATTATTAGTGTTAGGGTTGTTCCATAAGCAAATTTCACATCTACCTGTGACTGATTGGACTATTTCTGTCATGGTTCTGCTTAGAATACATTTTTGCAGATGCTTGACAAGATTTTCTGTTCCCCAGTGTACTTTACTATGTTGTGCCCTAGCAATTTCTCTCATTATTGTAGGAGGTACTATTGACCTGTTGGCATTATAGCCCATCCTCTTTCATCTTTCTTAGCTTGTAATTTTGTAATTTGGTTTTTGTCTTTCTCATCGTATTTTGGAGGTTCTTTGGGTAAGTTTATGCCTTTTTCTGGAGCTAAAGCTAGGATGCCTTTTTCTGCAGCCTCCTTAGCAGCCTTATCTGCCAACTGATTGCCTATTTCAGGGACAGTTTTACCTGACTGATGCTCCTTGCAATGCATGATTGCAACTGCTGCTGGTTTCTGGATGCTTTCTAGTAGTTTCAATATTTGTTCTGTATGTTGAATGGTGGTTCCTTGAGCTGACAAGAGTCCTCTTTCTTTCCATATTGCTCCATGTGCATGGACTACTCCAAAAGCATACTTAGTGTCTCTCCATATGTTAAATAATTTTCCTTGGCTCAATTCTAGCACCCTGATAAGTGCTATTATTCCAGCTTTCTGGGCTGACACATTTGAAGGCAAAGCTTACAATTCAATTACCTTATCAGTGGTGGCTACCACATATCCAGACAGGTGTTTTCCTTCTTGGACAAAGCTACTCCCATCTGTGTATAGCTCCCAATCTGGTTCTTTTAATGAGGTATCCTTAAGGTCTGGATGGCTCAAGTAGACTTCCTTGATTGTCTGTAAGCAATCATGTTCCAGTTTTCCTTCAGCTTGATCAGTTGTCAAGAACATAGCAGGGTTAATAATGGTGGTGGTCTTAAAAATGGACATCATCTTGTTCCAGCAATACCACTTCAACATCCTGCTAGGGGATAGCCAGTGTCCCTCTTTTTGTTCCAATATTGTGATCACCATGTGTGGGACATAGACTGTAACTTTCTGTCCCATGGTGAATTTATGAGCTTCTTGGATTAGTAACTCAGTTGCTGCAACAGCCTTCAGGCAACCTGGCCATCCCAGATGTGGTGAGCTGAAAACAAGAAACTGACTCAGCAGATGAATGCCAAGTGAAGTTTTTATTTTCTACCTCAGCTTTTATAGCTACAGAGAAGGACCCGACTATGCAGCCAATCAGGATGTTCACATACTACAGCACTTTCCCATCCATCATTCCCATACTTTATGGCCAGGTGTTCCAAGACTGCGATATCCTGCCACACACCATGCATACCATTCAACCAGTGTTCTGGTCGAGATAACCCAGGCACACAGTGCTTTGTGTAGTTTTGAACTCCTACTTTTAGGCTGGCCCAAGGTCCTGTTATACTTAATAATAACATAGTGTAATCTCTTAAAGATTGCCTTTGTATAAATCCCAGCTGCTGTTTGTGTTCTCTTAATAATGTTCTCATGGGAATCCCAGCTTCTGCAGTGCCTTGGTTTGCAGCCTGTTGATGCTTCTCTGCACCCAGACTCATGTTATCCAATTGTTTTGAGAATTAAGCAATGGCCCATCGATGGGGTCCAAGGACCAGAACACTCAAAGCCATCCCTCTTCTTTCATGAGTAAGAAGTTCAAATGTTTTTGTGAGGTCCTGTAAACCCAGAGCCAATGCCTTCATCAAGGCCTGTTTCAGTTCTTTAAATGCAGCTTTACCAGTGTCAGTTCAATCTATAAAACTGTTTTTTTTAGGTTTTAATTTGTTCATATGTTCATTTGTTATATGTTCATAGCCTGACCAATAGTCCATAATTCATAATCTATAGACGACACCATTCTTCCATTCCCAAAAATGCTCGTAATTCTTTCAAGGTCCTAAGTTCGGGAGATGGCAAATTGCCTCTTTTCTTTCCACTCTTAGTTGTCTTTTTTCTTTCAGAATTTCAAAACCAAGATTGATCACTGCTTTCTGGGTTATCTGGGCCTTTTCTCTAGATACCTGATAACCACTTATTCCCAAAAAGTTTGGGAGACTAATCGTCAGTGCTGTGCACTGTTCCTCTGTTTCGGTTGCAATCAGTATGTCATCCACATACTGTAACAAAGTCCCTCAATTGTTTTCTTTTTTCCAAATTTCTAATTCCCATGCCAATTGATTTCCAAAAA
The DNA here is from genome assembly GCF_000695765.1 of Mesitornis unicolor. NCBI lineage: Eukaryota > Metazoa > Chordata > Aves > Mesitornithiformes > Mesitornithidae > Mesitornis > Mesitornis unicolor. The sequence goes on from NW_010195530.1 coordinate 5,311, forward strand.
TAGTCAAGCTGTTCTTAAAGCCTTGTGGTAGAACTGTCCACGTATATTGTGTTTTTCTCCCAGTCTCGGGGTTTTCCCATTCGATATCAAAGAGCTCTTGGGTCTCTGTGTCAAGAGGGATACAGAAAAAGGCATCTTTCAAATCTAGTACTGTAAACCATTCTTGCTTTTCTGTGAGGGCAGTTAGCAAAGTATAAGGATTTGCAACTACAGGGTGGATGTCCTGTGCTATCTGATTAATTGTTCTCAGGTTCTGAACTAATCTATAATCCTTTCCATTAGCTTTCTTTGACAGGCAATATTGGAGTGTTATGTTTTGATTTGCATTCTACCAATAGCCTGTATTTTAAAAATTTCTGTATTATTGGTACCAACTCTTGTCTGCTTTCTAGTTTTAGAGGATACTGCTTAATTCTTACCCGAGTCGATCCTGGCTTCAGGTCAATTTTCACAGGCTCAGCTCTTTTAGATTTACCTGGAACTTCTCCAGCCCACACAATTGGAATTACAGCATTATCCACTTCTGATGGTATAAGTTTCATCTCGAGATTGGTTTCCTGTAACAACAAAGCTGCTGCCTCAATATACTTGGCTTCTGGTATTAAAATTTTAACTTCACTGCCCTTATATTTAATTGCTGCTTCACATTTTTCAAGCAAATCCCTTCCCAACAATGGTTTGGGAGAATTAGGCAAATACAGGAACTGATGGGTGACCCATTGCTTTCCCAGTTCCATTGTCAAAGATTTAAAGAAAGGTCTGACTTCATGGCTTCCTGTTGCATCAACAATGCTTATATTTTCGGAACTTAATTCCCCTTCTAAGGTATTTAAAACTGAATAAGTGGCCCCAGTATCTACAAAGAATTCAATTTTCTCTTCTCCCAGCTTGGCTGTAAGCAGAGATTCTGCTGGGAGAGATTCCTCCAGTCCCCATCAAATATCCTCACTAATTTATGCAAGCAACCAGGGACTGGAGTGTTTTTGCAAGGGACAATCCCGCTTCCAGTGACCCTCCTTGCAATATGCACATTGGTCCTCACCTAGGTGGGGGCCTGGCCGGGAGGCTCCTCCATACATCATTCCACTGTCCTCATCCTCATCCTTATCTCCTAAAAGGAACTCCTCCTCCTCTTCCAGTGCCTGTCTCCAAGGCTGCAATTAACCTACTGTTTGCTGTCTCCTTTTTCTCATCTCGGTTTCTATATACTGTCCATGCCACTTCTTGCAATTTTCCCAGTCCCTAGTATTACTTCCCTATAACTTCTGCATTTTTCTCCTGATATTGTCAGAAGATTGACCAATAAACAGGGGTGCTAACTGATTCTGGATTGAAATTAGTGTATCTTTCAGCTTCATCTTTTAGTCTGTTCAAAAAGTCAGTGGGGGATTCTTTCTGATTTTGTTTAATTTCATATAATTTAGACATGTTGATTCCTTTAGGCATTGCATTTTGAATCCCAAATAGCATCCATTTTTTTATACTGATTCAACAATATCTGGTGGGCTCTGAAGTTTGGATCCCACCCGGGGTCTATAGAAGGAAGATTATCCTCCACAGTTCCCACAAGGATATTTGAGGCTACTTGCGCCTCCACATGAGTTTTAGCAGCTCTCCAAATCATGTTCCGCTCAGTGCTATCAAAAAAGAAGTCATTATAACTTGTATATCTTTCTAGTCAAGGTCCCAAGTTTTAATAATTTCAAAAGCAATAGCTGCTTTATCAGGATCTTCTCTATAATTTCCAGCAGCTATTTTCCAGTTATTCAAATATGAAATAGAAAAGGGCACTTTTACAGTTACCGGTCCTTCATTACCAACTGCTTGACAGAGAGGTGCTTGAAGCACATCTCCCTGTCTGCCTCTAGTTCATCCTGCTAGAATGAGGGATAATGGTTTTAAATTGGAAGAGGGTAGACTTAGACTAGATAATAGGAAGAAATTCTTTACTATGAGGGTGGTGAGGCACTGGCACAGGTTGCCCAGGGAAGTTGTGGATGCCCCCTCCCTGGAACTGTTCAAAGGCAGGTTGGACAGGGCTTTGAGCAACCTGGTCTGGTGGGAGGTGTCCCTGCCCATGGCAGGGGGGTTGGACTGGATGATCTTTAAGGTCCCTTCCAACCTAAACCATTCTATGATTCTATGATTCTCCAAAGATCAAAGGAGTCACTAGGTGGCGTGTTGACACCACATTCTCTCTGCCATTCAGGGTGGTTTCTCAAAGTGAAAAACATATCACAATCCATAACTTCATCCCACTTGCTTTCCCGCCTTAAGAACAACACTAACTGCAGCATAGTGTTATAGTTCAAAGTTCCCTTTACAGGCCACTTTTTCTCCATCATCCAACTTATACAACAGCCACCACTGATTACAATGCTTAATCAAATCCTTTTCATGCACATTGCCACCTGGAGCAACACTAAATTGTTTCCAATGTCTTAAAATATACCCTAAGGGTGATTTCCTTAAGATTCCTCCCGAGTGTCTAGCTCCCATATTGTCACTATAACCTTAAACAAACCAACAGTTCACAAATATAATGATTATCCAATTTGTTACCAAAATACCAATACCAAGTCAAATATCAACAAAATTCAATCAGAAGGGGACTTGAATCCCAATCAAACCCGGGTGTCCCTGAGGCTTTCACCTAAAGGGACTATCAAATGGGGACTCTAACCCCTCAAGGATCCTTTTAGCCTAATCCTGTTGGGCTTTCACCTAGACTGACAGTCAGGCAAACAAATTATCAAATACCCAAAAGAATGCCTTAAAATTCTTACCAGGGGCCTTGGCTTATGAGCCCAGTGGATCGGGGATTGAGGGTCTCCTGGAGAAATATCAGTGTCGGCTGGAGGTCCTGCGATCCTACATCTGTCAAGTCTCAGAAGCGTTGTCCCACTTGGGTTGCCAAAACGATACCGAAAATATGGCTTCCAGAAACTCTCTAAGACTCATTTTGGAGTTTTAGAAAGCAAGCATTCTTTACTTACGATGTCGGATGCGTGGGGGATATTTTCCACCTAGCATGCATACCATACAATCAAATACATACAGTTTATATAGAACAAAGACATACATATTAATCACATTTCCTGGAAAAGGCTGTCTTAGGATAATGAGTTCCTGGAATTAATTTACATCTCCTCCTCCCAATGCACACTCACTAATTTGAGTAGGTGGTCTTTGGGGGTCCCTGGTGGTCGTCGATGGTCGTATATTCATGTCTTCTAGTTGAACCCAAGTTGCTTTCCCCCATATATGGTAAGGAGGTACGTGCAAAGTACATGTTGATTTTGAGAAACTGCAGAAAATTCCTTAGTTATCAGGAGACTTCTGGTCAAGACCCACTCAGTCAAAGTCTCTTAAAACAAGTTAATATTTTCCTGCTGTGGCTCACATCCTGCAGATGTCAAACCTTTCTTAAAAAAATATAAGTCCTAAATTCTGTATCAATAGAGAGAGACGGTGCAGGGGTTTTTTCTGGATTGTAATAAGAAAGGCCTGACAACAAATGACTTTTAATAAGATAGAACAAAAAGAGGAATATAGACAGTGAATAAATCTGCTGTCCCTTCAAATGCTGGGAACCCTCTGTTTGTGCAGCATTGGATGGATCCTGCATGGATTTTCCCATGGCATGCTGTGCAGATCACACTGTGCAGATCTCATCCATGGAGAGATGTTCCTCCTTTTTGGGTATTCGAGATTATATATTTTTCTTACAAGAAGCAATGCCATTCATAAAGGATGTTCGCATGAGAACTTTTTGCTGCATTTTAAGATAAAGGCAAGGCCACACGGGTGGCGTAATTGCCAGTAGCAAGTGGGAGCTGCCTGCAGGCTCCTCTGTTACACTGAGGTGGTTGAGTTTATCCTGCGGCCAAGGAACTTGTGCAACACAACACAGGCCTGAAGGCCAAGCTATATGTGCAGCATAGCATAGCACAGCACAGACCTAGGCCTACTCAGGTTAACTGTTATGTTGATCACTAATCCCTCTTGGTCTCACTAATCCCCAATTGTCTTCTCGGTCAAGATCACTACATTCCACCCATTGATCCACATACAGTTTACCTTTCTCAAAGTTATTACTGATAATGTATTAATAACATATGGGCTTCTCAATCTCTAAGTATGTGGCCCTACGGAGCAGACGTGGCCTATTCAAAATCACGTATTCCGCAAACAGAAAGTCTTCCACAAGTCTACCAATACAATAACACACCAGTATTTTGGCTGTTGCTGAACAGTACTTGCACAGTGTCAAAGCTTTCTCTTTTTCCCACTCTGCCCCATCTGGCAAGTATGCTGGGGATGGACAAGAAGTTGGGAGGGGACACAGACAGGTCAGCTGACTTGAATTGGCCAAGGGAATATTCCATACCATGACATTGTGCTCAGCAATTAAAATTGGAGTAGCAGAAGAACAAGGGGGTGGGGTTTTTGACTTCCAAGGTGGCCACTGTTTGGAGACTGGCTGAGCATCAAACTGCTTGTGGGAGGTGGTGAATGATTGCCTTTGCATCACTTGTTCTTATTCCCTCTTTCCTTCACTTATTAAACTGTCTTTATCTCAACCCACAAGTTTTCTCACTTTGGCTTTTCCTATTCTTTCTCTCATCCTGCTGGAAGGGCTCGAGGGAGTGACAGAATGGCTGTGTGGATGCTCAGCTGCTGGCCACGGTCAACCTACAACAACTCAAGAATTGCAATCAGAATCTGGATACTGTCTAATGTTCATATGTTCTCAGGTCCATCTTTTAAAATGGAAGCTGAAAAATGACAGTGTGCCTAAAATTATTTGAACTCTGAGGAAAATAAAAGCCTAATTGTCAGAGACACAAATTTGAACTTGCCTATCAAAAAAGTAAAAAAATATTAATTCCCCCACCCCTCCCTTCTTCCTGGGCTCAGCTTTGCTCCCAGCTGTGGGGGACCTCAGCTGGACTGAGGCCCTTGGACAGAGTGACTTTGACCTTACCCCTGAGAGAATAAACAGGAACAAGAAGAGACACAAGGTAAACAAGTATGCCGAAAGTGCTGACAGCAGACTGAGGTGTATG
>NW_010195531.1:0-25890 GCF_000695765.1 Mesitornis unicolor
GGCCGCCGCTGTGGCCTGGGCGGGCGGCGGCACGTGTTGGTGGGGTAGCGACCTCGCGAAGGGCGCCCCCGCTGCCGCCGGCGCCTCCCCGGCACAAAGGCCGCCCGCTCTCGGAGAGGGAGAGAAGGGGGAGGTTTCCGGCCCCAGCGTGGAGCGGGCTTGCCCAGGAGCTCCAGCCCCTTTTCAGGCCGTGTCTGGAAGCGCAGCGAGTGCTGGCTTCACGGGACTGTCGAGTGTGCCTGCCTTAAATGGCCGATTTGCCCGAATTGAAGCTGTTTCTGCCTAGAGTGCTTTCCCTGCTCGTCCCCAGTACTTGGAGAAGGGAGAGGCTTGCGCTGATGGGCTCTTTGAATGAACACAAAGGCCTCCAAGTCGCAGTAGTTCGTTGCATTCCTCCAGTGAATTTGAATATGCTGAAACAAGTTGTTGGCCTTCAGTGGAAGGACAACTGCTTCTGGATTTGCAACAAACTTCTAAATCTTTCTGGCGCTTGCATAGAGGCAATTAGCCCTGCTACAAGCCCTGCCCCTGTTGTTCAGAGTGCAAGATTACACTAAAGCACTTGTTCTGCCTGGCAGGAGTAACTGAAAGATGTTTAGGTGTGTGCAGTGTACTACTTGTATTTGCATCACTGCACATCTTGTTCTTGCCATACTTGTTCATCTTCCTTTTTAATTTTTTCTTCTTTGTTTTCTTCAACTCTACAATTGGTAGAAGCCTCTGGGCAGATGCTGCTGAGCTCCTCAGTCCTCCTGGTTTGTCTGTCAATGTCTTCACCATTTTTACAGGGTTTTGTCTTCAGTAATTGGAGCGCTTTCTAAAGTGCTCTCTGGAAGTTCAAAATTGGTGTAATGTGGTATCTTATTCAGTGTCCTGCTTAACAGCAGCCAGTATAACTGCACTTTAGAAGAAAATGCAAGAAAACCCAACATATAGATCAGAATAATAAGAATGTGTGTTGAGATCTTCCACATAACGTTCTAACACATTAAAGTTTATGGATCTTCCCTTGTTTTGGTTTTCTTTTTCCTAACAACAGGATTTATACCCATAGGAAAACAAAAGAGTTATCGATTACACTGATTCTTGCCCTGTCACCCAGGCATATGTTCAGTAGGGCAGGTAATGGTTGAAGGAAACTTCTCTCAGGCTTCTGAACTGGTCACTTTTCTTGCACTTCTGTGGTAGGAGAGGATGAGCAATTTCACCAAATCAAGCAACTTATTTATTTTTTCCTCTTAAATTAATGAAAAGTTCCCAAAGAAATGTTTGAGAATGTAATGCATTAATTCTGCAATACAGATGGTCCCAATGGCATTAATTTTAAAAATTTCCAGGCCAGTATCTGATATTGTAAAGTGTCTGAAGTTATAAATGGTTTAAAATCAGAAGCCCAAATAATTTATACCTTAAAGTTCTGAAATAACTGGTTTACCTGTCAGGGTTACTGATTTTTTTCCCCTATAATCTGATTATTGGGATAATTTCAGATTATTCTAAAATGTATTGATTCATTTAACACTGATGCATGTGTTCATGTAACATTCAAAGAATGGGAAGGAGAGCCTGGGTATTTATAGGCCACAAAGCCTAAAATGATTCCCCAGCAAGATACTGAGACACCAAATAGAGAATTCACTGAGTTATGGCACAGCTCTGTAACTTTTGAACTTTTTTTTTTCAATACTGAGTTCATCTGAGAGAGGTAAATATGTGTATGTAATCAGACACTGCAAATGTAGTTTGCAAGACATCCTTTTTTAAGAAGATACTGGCTGAACTGGCCGATGCACCTCATCCTTTGCTGTTAACAAGGGTTCCTTAGTCAAATGCTCCCAGGAAGTCAAAGTTGGAGGTCCTGGAACCAAACCTTGTCATCATTAACTAGCAAGTTGTCGTGGTTTAGGGCTGAGCTGGCCACTGAATCCTGGACAGATGCTCTCTATTAACCCCTTTCCCCTCCCCAGAAGGGAAAAGAGAATAAGGGAGAGAGACTTTACAGGTTGGAAAATAAACTAACAGATTTAATAAAACAATAATACGAATACTACAGGATAATAATGTAAATAGGAAAATAATGAAATGTATACAGATATGTACAAATATATCTACAAAACCAATATGAAATCCTCCCCCAATGACGGTTATGTCGCCAGAGGCTCTGCGGAGCAGGGCACTGGAAAAGTCCCAGACTGGACCCAGCAGCAGTGGGAAGCAGACGAACCAGCAGGGTTCTGCTCAGACTTCAGCCATTGCAGGATTGAGATGGACAGAAAGGTCCAAGATAGAAGGGAAGGGTCAAGACCCTTGTGATCCCTCGGCTTTATACCGAGTGTGCCCTGTGTGGGATTCAAGACCTCGTTGGACAGTTTCGGGTCTGCTCCTCCCTGTAGGTGCAGATGCAGCACCCATGGTGAGACAGTGGCCTTGTGATGATCACTTGTAGCAGCACAGACTGGAAAAACACACTGCTGGTTTCAGCAAGTTCAGCCACTGAGAAGAGCCTGAGCTGAAAAGTCCAATCACTCAATAGAAAATGAGTTCTGTTTAGCTCAAACCAGGACACAAGTGAAAATTATAGTGCTGAAAAAAGTACTTTATCTTAAAGTCTGGCAGAGACATTTGGACTCCCTGGGAAGACATGCCTGTTCAAGCACAATGCACTTAGGAGCGGCCAGATACCAGCTCCCCTTTGAGGAATTCATTTCAAATCCAACATCCTCTGGTATACATGGAAGTGGACTTAAATGGTCTAATCTCCTTTATATGGTTTTTGTTATAGTGCATAGCTCTGGATTACTCATTTCTTTCCATTTCTGATTAGGAAAGGTTTTGCTGTTTTGCTTTGCAACTTTTTTTCTGGGCTCCTTTGAATCTCCTCCTACTATGTAATCTGAGACAGAATTTAAAGAACCGAAAACTATTCCAGGCATGGGAACACTATCAGTCATGGTGTAAAAATTAGTACTGTCGTCTTATTTGTTCCTGGTAAATCCTAATATTTGCCATTTTTCTTTTCTGTCACTGCATTTGAACACTGAACTGGTATCTTCACTGATATGTCCAAAGTGTGGGCCACAATTTTTCTATCAGCAGCTGATTAATTTATGGCCAGTATACGCTTTGGTGTTTGTTTCCAGTATGTCTTACTCTGCAGTTTCCTCCATGAATATTGCATGTTGTGTACTCACCTCATATATTAGCATTGATAATATTAGATCCAATTAGCAGCACTGGAAATGGTGTTTTGTAGCGTGCTTGCAAACTTTCTGCCCTGTGTAACCTGTTAATTAGATCACAGATTGTGTACACTTCAAGAATCTTGCTGCTTGTTTGCCCAAATTACTTGCTGTAGCCAAGTGAAAAACGTTACAGATAAAGCAAGCCACAGACTGTACGATCATCTAAGTCTTTCCTGCAGGAGAACAAGCTTACAGACCCTAACATTTGCAACAGTTATCTGTGCCATAATTACTGTTTCAGTGGACTCACTGAAGTATGAAAAATCAGTACATCTGTTTTGCAGGAAATAATCTTGAATACTAAGTGCAGATTTGTTGTACAATTTGTGTTCCCTTGAAGCTGAATGAATAACTCAAAATAACAACTTGTGTTAAATCTTTAAGGTGAGACTAACAGTGAGGTTAAATTGGTCTCCTTGCTCTTTAACTGAGGTATTTCAAATAATGCTAACAGCTTGCATTTGGAATAAAATAAGTAGATGCACTAATGGCATAACTTTTATACATTGGCTTCATTGCTTTACTTTTCTGTTTAAGTAGAAACTGCTTTGGTATTTGTTTCAACAATAGCTGCTTTACTGGTGATTTTACACATTCCAAACGTAGGTAAGGGTAGATAGGACTGATTAGAAATAAAAATTATCAACACGGCTTATGTGAACAGTAAGTACTGCTTGGAAAATGATGTTCTTGATTGCTGGTTCAGTGTTTGATATTATGCTTCTTTTTAGTGCTTCATTTAGAAAAACTTAAACAAAAAGTCATGCAAATTTTGCAAGTAACTTGTTTTCTTGGTGTTTGTTTTGTTTTTTCAGTCTCACACAATTCTACTTGTCCAGCCTACCAAGAGGCCAGAAGGCAGAACTTATGCTGATTATGAATCAGTGAACGAGTGCATGGAAGGTGAGTGCAGACACATAGACAAAAACTGTTGTTAAAATCCCATTTTGCACATATTCCCAAAGTTACTCAGTAAGAAAATAAGTTGCAGTTCTTGTTTTCCCAAGGTAATTAAAAAAAAAATGCAAAAATGTCTCATGCTTTTAGTTTACTAATGTCTTAGCAATGCTTATTTCCATGCATCTTACCTGATTTTACAGTATTATGTTTCAGTGCAAACAGCCATAACAAAAGTATTTCAACACTGCAAAATCTAAGACATTTGTGTCTCTGTTTTCATGGTAATAATTTCTAAACTTTCCTGCTACCTGTGGTTCAATATCTGAAGAAGTTTCAGCAAATACAGTTGTTGGTTTTTTAGTGTTACTGTATTGTTAATCTCACTTCTCTGTAGGAGTCTGTAAAATGTATGAAGAGCATCTGAAGAGAATGAATCCCAACAGTCCATCCATTACATATGATATCAGCCAGTTGTTTGACTTCATCGATGACTTGGCAGACCTCAGCTGTCTTGTGTAAGTTCAGTTCTACACGTCCATTTCAGTGACTTAGAGAAGTCAGGAGTCTTCCATGTAAACTCTTACATGTTTTATTTGAAATGTGGTAAGGTTCTGGGTTTTTTTTGCATTAACTGTATTAGTAAGACAGCAGTGTTGAAGCTGGCATGCCCTGGCACTCCAGTTAACTGCATCGGAATAAAGTATTTCTAAAGAGTAGAAACTGACTTTTCCACTTGGATTTTAGTCACATTGAAGCTCCCAGCATTTCAAATACTGAAATCCAACAGTTAAATATAGATATGTATTTTATTAATGCTAGAATCTGTTTAAATTGGAGCCGTATCTGCCTTTGTGCAGTTGGTCCAATTCTTAAGGAGACAGAATGATTACAGAATTTTATTCAGCTGAGGGCTATACTAGCAGTGTGACAGAAGTCTGTAGAAGTGCATTGCAGCCAATTGTTTATTTTGATCAAGATACAGCAAGATGGAAGCTTCTGTAAATGCTAATTAAGTGATTGAGGAAGAGATCAGTCCTCCAGAGAGCCCTAGCTAATTGTTCAGTGTTCTTGTGAATACATTATCTCCAGTTCTCATCTGTGTGTTGAAGTTGTGGGCGAGCAAAGGTGATCCTGTGTACTTTCCATTCTGGCTGCACTGTGAAATCAAATGTTAAATTTCACTATTCATAACATAACTTAACATGGTAACTACATCACTTAGTCCAGGTTGTGAGTACTTTCCATAGCGTAAATTTCAAGGTAATGGTTTGATAGGACAGAAATCAACTTTGCAGAAATTCTGTAAGATGTAAATCTTACATTCCAATAACAAAAGACTAAGTATTTGGGTTTCTAAGCTCAAAATGCCAGAAACACTTTTTAAGCCAGTGAGTATGTGGTGTGGACATAAACTGAGTGCCAAATTCAACTTCAGCTTACGGTTTTCCACCAGATGGCACACACAGCACATAGTGTACCACGTGTCATGTGTTCATGGAGACTCCTGAAGTACTTGCTCTCTGGTCTAGGTGTAACGTTATGAATGGATTGGGGCAGGGACAGAAATCAGTAACTTTCCCTGAAACATTTCTTATACTGCATTGGAACTACTACTCACTACTACATCATCAATACTTACAGAAACTCTTTCTGTGGCCTGGAACCAGTCATCCTTTGTCGTCCATCTATGCTGGATGCTTCTGCAAAATTGTGCTTTTATTCATTTTCTGAAAATTCCAAACAGAAGTGGATCAGTTGAAAACTCGCATGAACACTTGCTTGAAGTAGTGTTGAAGAAGTGTTTGGCTTATTAAGACCAATTAGATTGTTTCCTGGTGGAACTATTCTTCCTTATTCTGAGCTCCTGAATATCAAGGTGTTCCACTTGTTGTCTCCCATAAGTAATTATATTCATGAATTCAAATGTGAACACACTGATCCAGTCACTCGGTGGTCCTTGGAGCACTTACTTTTATTCCAGGTTCTTACTGATTTGCTGAGTAACCGGTTTCTAGGGAAAAGGGTAAATCTCTTTGATCAGTGGCAGTGCCCATTTACTTCTGATACTGTTTGCGTTCTGTACACAACTTTCTGCCTCATACACTTGAGGACACTTACTTGTTTGTGACGTTCTGTTTAATGCGCTACAGGACAGACTGGTATTACGTTAATTCTTTTTCTTTCTCTCTAGTTACCGTGCTGATACTCAAACATACCAGCCGTACAATAAAGACTGGATAAAGGAGAAGATCTACGTCCTCCTCCGCAGGCAGGCCCAGCAAGCAAGCAAATAATGGGGGCACCATCATTACATGGGTTTGGGGGAGGGCTTGGACAACAGGTGTGTACAGAGTGTAGTAGTGAACGTTTTGTATTATAGTCATCCTGTTGCCATCTTGTTAAACTCTTTAGCCAAGACTGAATGTATTGTTAGAGATGCAAGGATTTTGTTGGATTCGACTTTTTTTTTCAGTGCAAATGGGGAAGAAAGTGCAACATCTTCAGCAAAGTTTTAATTTGTTTTTCCCTCTGGTTAGCTAATGGTCCTACCTTATTTGAACCCCTGGGGCTGTTCACATTGTACATCACCACATTCACTGTATGTGCCCTTCTGTGGGGTTTCCAACATTTAGTTATGTCCTCGAGACGGTCTTAATGGGGAATAAAGAATTACCCTTTAGTTAAACTTGGTGCTGAATTTTGTGTTTTCTGCCAAACAGCAAGTTAAATCTTTCTTGCCTGTTTGCCGAAGAGCAGGGCTTGAAAGGTTATGTGGACTGAACCAATGGTTTTTTTGTTGTGTTACAGAATGGCTCAAATTCTGACCTGCCAAGTTAGCTTCTCTGGCCCTGTCTTGGCTACTCTTCCCTAGGGATCTTTGGAAAACACAACAACCCTTTTACACTCTAAACTTGCTCTTTCTACCAGGCATTTATATTCAGGAAAGCGTGTCTGCTCTGGGATAGGTGATGGGTAAGAGCTGGCTGAATGTATCACACCACAAACCCCATAAATTAGTCAACCTTCAACCTTCCCCTGAGGAAGGAATAGACAAATCATTTCAGTGGAAATCTGCCCTAAACCGCATTTTTTCTTTACAAGAAGACAAGGTCTTAACTGCTTGCATGCAATGTAAAATTTTATCTGCCCCTGGATATCTCTAAAAAGCTGATGCCTTTGTGTGCTGTACCGACATAGTTTGAATTGGAGGACACATTATACAAAAGTACTGCAGGTAGTAAAGCAAGGCTGGCTTGGTACTTTGGACCTTTGTGTTAGTCTAGAATTTATCTACTGTAGGTGCAGATTTGAGTCAGGCTGTACAAGTATAGTTGACCAGGAGCAGTTTCAGGATTAACAGAGGAATGTAGTTCTTATGGATCTCACACCAAATAGATTGGCTTAAAACAGTCTCAGGTCAAATGGGCTGTCTATAGTAAACCTTAAATGAAAATAGCTTCACTGAAGTGATAAGTAATAGCTGCTGAAGGTTTGCAGTCGGATTACTGAAGATACAGACATTCCTGGAAAGATACCGGGCGGAGGGGTTAAACATAGCAAACACTTGTCTGAGTTCAGCTACTTTAAAAGTGGGGTTTGTCAGCAGCATTTTGCAAGTAAAGCCGTAAAGAAATTGCATGATTACAGAAAGTGTGACAGAAAAGAATCTGTCATCCTATGCATGCTTTCCCTGTGGCAGATTGGTGCTTCCTGCATGAAGAAGAGGTGCAAGCAGCAATGTTGGTCGTACCTGCTACATTGTGGGAATAAATGATAAATTATACTGGCTGTTTCTGCAGGAAAGTGATACAATATTGTAACACAGGGATAAAGAATGGAATTCAGAGATACAGTATTTCCAAGTGTGGAAATACTTAATAAAATGTTTTAGAGCAGTTTTATTAAGCAAGCCTAGCCTCAGTTCAGTGAGATGTATGAGCCCTCATCCATTGCCAGGAGTGCAGGGCAACTGAGGTGCTTGCTTGGCTTCAGCTTGGCTCGAGAGGCCAGTGCTGTGTCTTTCATCATGGGACAGAAAAGTCCTCATGCAGTCTGGACTGCCTGCTACTGATTTCAAGTTGAGGCATGACCAGAGTGGTACAACTCATTTCTTGGCGTGGCTGTTTGCCAAGCAAATAGTAAAGTGAAGGTTTTGAGATGGCCAAGCTGGTCTAACAGTTCACTGCTCTTGAAAGGCGGCAGAATGCTACTCGTGCTACATGCAGAAAAGGCACTGGTGTTGTGGGAAAGGGGAGCAAAGGACCTCCAGTCAGCACTAACAGAGTAGCCCATCACTTAAAAACAAACTAACAAACACCTTCATCTGAGGCTTTGAGGACAAGGTCAAGCATGGTAGATGCTGTTGCAGCAAAGGGTAGATAAATTGTCATACATACAGAGAGGACCAGTTTGTCTAGCACTGCATGCTCCTGCAAGTCAGTAACCCACTGGGGTAGGGGAAGATGCCTGACGCTATTCTGTCACTTTGCCTGTTACAGACCAAAATCTTGCAGCCAGTTCAGGGACCTAAGTCTGGTGTAACTGCACTGGGATTAGAATTTGAGTTGTATTTGACATCAAGATAACAACAGGCTCGCTCTTACAGGAATCCCACTCTGCAGCATCCTTCAGTACACTGCAGAGGGGCTGGGAAAAGCAAAATTGCATTTGTATTCCTGCTTTAAGGGTGAAATAAGCTGGGTGGATGAAATACCTGTCTACAGCTTCTTCCATCATCACATTCTTTTAAAATAGACTGAAGTCATGACATCTGTCACACTACATCACGAGCACAGCAGGAAAGAGTAGCATCCCCATCGTCACATCAGTGTTCTCATGCTTAACACCACTCTCACATACAGCTGGGAAAAAGTAAGTAGCCAAGACCACCTTCTTATCTTTGTTAGTAACTAATGCCTGTGCTTTAGAAAGAAACTACAGCAAGGGCAGACTTCACCACTCCTAGGATTTTTTAAGTTGAAAGAACCATCACATTTTTTTTTCACTTGCATTAGAAGGAGGTTAGAAAGTTGCCAAGTCGCTGGTTGCAATCACATCACTGCGTGCCAAGCAGTGCGACATTTCACGATGCACTGAAGGCAAGGACGCTCCTTAGGATGTCTTGCTCTCAGAGGGAAGAGGGGAATGCTCCAGCTACTTGGCTTTAGAGTACACAGCAGTTATGTGCATTCACAGTTCCCACTGAGCAGCGGCCTGGTTGTACTGGGACTCGGCTGTGTTGGAAACTCAAACAATCCATCAAGAAACCTAAGAAACTGAAAAATCAACAGTAGCTGGATTACGAGTACAAAGTCATTTCAAGCTTCCGTTTCTCAACTCCTATGAAGCTGTTAAGCGTCTGCTAGACCCTGGAGAGCATTAAAACAAATAAATTATAAATTTTCCATTTCACTGTTAACAGGTTTGTTGGGAGGGTTGGTATTTGAGGGGGAAGGGAGCATAATTTAGCAGTTCTCCAGCAGGAGACAGGTTGTGGCTGAGGCTGATGAGCGAGCCTGAGATTCTCAGCCTCACTGAGCGCCTGAACCACTGCCTTGGGTACCCGCTTTCCCTTGCAGTCTGGGAGTGCTGACTTCAATCGTTTTCTCAAGGTACAGTGATATGTAACTTGTACTAGATACACAAACTGCAAGGGTAAATCTGTTAAAATAGAAAAGTATTTCAAAGCTCTGCCATATTCGTCAATTCTCTCAGGTTTTCTGCGCTGAGTGTCGTGACTGCTATAGTATTACTTAGTGTAGGCTGAATATAACGTTCCATTCACTGAAACAGCAGGGGAATTAATTTGGAACTGAAATAAATATACTGAATGGGGATATCTGGTTTTGTGTACCACAAGGCAGAGCTCTATTCTGACCAGTTAATAAATGCTTCATCCCCACTGTGTCTGAAAAGGACTGAAGACCCATCTGGATTTGTGACAGGGAAATGTAGTCTGGCAATTATTGGTTTTCTCATTGCTGTAATCTGAACTATGCCTGTGTGACCAGTTTATCTGGATGAGGTTTGGGCACAGCTCCAATTCTTAGGTCTTATTCCTACTATTTTTTCTGAGTTGACATATGACATGCAATTAAAACTTGCATGCTGCACATCCCAGCTCAGGGCCATCCCTGGTGGAGCATTAGCAAAGGTTTTGTTACTAATTTGGAATGCACCCTGGTTGATCGGCTGCTGCAGTATCTCCACAGTCCTTCCAACTGGAACTGCTGCTAGGCACCGGCATCTCAGCATCAGTGACACACACACAGCTTCTGTGTAGCTGCAACCTAAATTATCCAGCATTCTATTGGACTCAGTACTGGAATGTCCTATATAATGAAAAATGGGAAACCTAAGGTTGGAATCCCTGCTGTGACTCCTTCCATGCAGGCATGACCTCAGTGTCCCCCAGGCCACCTAGGGCAGTGCTGCAGAGAGCAGGCTAGCAAACAGTCATGGATGGGTTTGGGTGACACACCGGTAGTGTTCTCTGGGCTACAGAAAGTACATTTAGCCCCTGGTGACAGCGCAGGGTGCAGAACAGTCAGATTTGATCTGGTTCTAACGCTCCCTTTGAATGAAGGGAGGTTCACATGGGACAGTGAGAACAATGCCTTGTCAGACGTTCAGTCCTGAGAGGTCATCAGACCTGCCACCCAGATGCCCTCTCCACCCCTCCATACATGTGCACGCTCCACAAGCCTTTCCAACCTGCCACAAATTAAAAAAAATAAAAATCTGTATGAGAGATAGGAGTCCTCAGAATTCTGTGGTGTACTGATGGGGAAAGCTCAAGGACATTGCAGAGTGCCAGGAGAAGGAAAGAAACAGGTCATGCATGACAACAGAGAGAAAAGCGATCATACCCCTGCCCCTGCCTCCACCCGAACACCCCCTGCTGATCTCTTTGGGAGGCAAAGGCATCCTAATGCAGTATCCAGGAAGGTACTTGCGGGGGAAGAAGAAAGTCAGCACTAACAGGCCTAGAAATAAACCTTGCTCTGTATTTCATTCTCAGCTATGGCTCCTCTCAGGTTCTGAGCAGGAAGGAAATGGGGAAGAGGAAAAAAAAAAGGAAGAAAATCTCTCTCAGTACAGTGACTTGATTTCTGAGGGCATTCTCAGCTTGTACACTGTTACCTGGAATGCAGCAGCAGCGCCAAGACATAACCAGCGTGGAGCAAGCAGAGTCAGCATTCAAGTCCTCTCTTTGAAAAGGTGCATTTCTCACATCCAGACTTGTTTCTTTTTCATCCTCCTCATCTCCAGAAGCTTAGCCAGCACCAAACCCATGCAGCTTTCCTTGCCTGCCTGGTAATGTTGGTCCAGAACACACTTCTCAGCTCACCAGTATCTTTCTAGCTTCTGGGCCAAGTGAGTTTCATTTCCATCTCTATCCACTTTGTGCTAACAGCAGCTTTTTATATTCTTTCTCCAAGTACTTCTTCCCTTATCTCCCAGGAAAGCAATCATTCTCCATCTCAATTTCACTAAATTAGCAACATGTGATTGTTAGTTTCTTCTTGTACAACAGGTTGCTTTGTCTCCTGCTCGTCCTGGCAGCTCTCTGCCTTTTCTCCTGTTTGTCTTTGATTGAAGACAGTTATCATTCTGGGCACCTGCAGCTCTAAATGAGGTTTACCAATCTTTCATACTGTGGTAATGGTCTTAACCAAGAATGAATCATTTAATACCTCCTGGAATTGCATATGTTGTTTTCACCTTTACAACACACTCAATTGTTAGGTGATCACTCAGTGCACTCTCTATCCCTTCCCTCTATCATCTCCAAGTAAAAGCAGTCATTATTCATACAAAATGAAACCATTTCATCTAGAAAGATTGAGAAAGAGACACGTGAGAATAACCAAGCACTCAATCTTAATGAGGACACTCACCTGGGGTACTCTGGAGGACTCAAGGTCTGTCTGAACAGGGACTACATTAACCACAAAACTGTGTTGCTCTGTTTCTTGGCAGAAAAGCACCCAAATCAGGTCAGCCATAGCTCCAGGAAGTTTTCCCTTCTGAAAACCCCGAGGAAGAACAGGCACCTCCCTCCATTTTATAATTAATGAGCTAACCAGCTTGTTAGCACATTGTTTAACCTAGGCAGCTCTCTGCCCAGCACGCTGGCTTCTGTCTGTCTTAACCTCAGCCCCCATTCTCCCCATGTATGAGAAACCCGGGCATCTCACTTGGAGCCCCAGATTCCTCCTAGGGGGAAACAGCAGCCAGTAGAATTTTTATCAACCTCCCTCTGCCCCCCCAGGACTCCTCAAATAAAACATTTTAAGCTCCATAAATCCGAGTTCTCCTTTTAAACAGTTTCTGTGGAAAATTCACGACTACCTCCAGGCACGCTGTCATGAGATGTGAGACATCACTTAAATCTAGTTGCAGGGAGAATGGAGGTCTAGTCCTAAAGGTGTTTGGCACATAATTCAGATTGAATAAAACTACCTATGTGACTTGCCCAGGCTCTCTTTTGGCTCCTGGAGTAATGTCAGAGTAAAATGCACGTCCCAGATGAATACCAGCTGAGCAGCTTAATGCTAAGCACCTTGGCCCAATTTCCCTTTCCCTCCCCACACGTGCATTGATTGCACTGATATCTCTGCCTACCTTCCATCAAAAACTGACACGGTAACTACTACTAAGTACTGCTACTTAGTTAACGCAGAAGATCCTCTGAGAATTAAAACACATCCCTCTTCTTACTTACTTAGATAAGACCCATAAAGGGAAATCCATCAATGGTTTTTAAGTTCAAGGATGGCATCCCTGGCTCAGGATGCCAATGCATCAGAAGTTACTGAGGGCCCTGAGAGTGTTCTGGGAGACTGGCACCATGCAATGGCTATCTTCTTACATGTTCCCTTAGACACTTGGTTTGGGTCCCTGACAGACACAGGCTAATGGACTTGGTGGCACTTTAATCTGATCAGATACACATAAGCATTCTCTGTTGTTTTTTTATGTTGGATTTTTTTACTTGGTGTCTTCATTTAGGCACTTGTTCTATCACACAATGACCCCTCCCCACCCAAGGAAGGGAATCAGGAAAAGGCGAGGAGATCCATGGGGTGAAACAAAACCAGATTTAATAGAATAATAAGAAGAAACTGATACTAATAACAAACAATATTAATATAAAATACAGAAAGTTATGCTCAGCCCACATAGTAGTCGCGACAAATGGGGAAGTAGGCCTCAGGAGCACAAGTAGGCCTCAGGAGCAGAAGTAGGCCTCAGGAGCAGAATGACAGGCAAGGGCCTCTGGGGATGTGTTATCAACTTTGCTCCCTCTAAATCGAGTGCTGTAGTCTTCTCAAAATGCAGCTTTCCTGAATAGAAACTTGATTCTATGATCCTATCCCAGTGAAACCAGGACACTCGACCAATGTTTTTCACAGATATTTTGCAGGGAAGATGGAAGTGTCTATGCAGACCTAAGGTAGATAAGGAGTGGCATAGGAGCATCTTTCTCCATATATTTCCCATGTATTTTCCACCATGTTTCCACAAGTTTGGTGTTTTGGCCATGGTGTAATAACAATAAGAGAACTGGAGATGAGACAACTCTAGCTGATATAGTTCCTGTTTAGGAGCTGCTTGTTCATAGATTTCTTGAAGACCCAGAAAATACTTGACTCAGAATGCAAACGGTGCTACCAATGAGTTGAACTATCTACTTCATGGCACTGAGTGGTTTTTAAAGTGACCCTTAACGTGGCAGATAACTTTTTTGTAAATTTAAATGCAATTAATAATATTGATTTGGCCACATCCATGTTTCTTTGAAGTCTGATGCTTCAGCACTCTTGCAATTACTTCTCCTGCTGGGTTCTAGGGGCCTTGGCAATTGCTTGCTGTTGCTATTTTGATCCCATGCCCTAGGAGTTTAAACTCAGTTATAGAAACTCTATCCAAGTCCATTTAATGAACTACATGAATCAGAGCTCTGCAATAAAGCCCAATTAGAAATGAGAGCACAGAGAATATTGATCCCCTTAAAACCTTTTACAGCTTTCAGGACCTGCTTGGTTGCTCATTGCTACAGCAGGCACTGAGCCTTTCCTGTCAGTTCCCTTTCATGAGCTTGCTGGGATTATGGTCAGATTAGGATGTGATTGAACAGATCAGCTGGTGAGGGCTCTGGGGTATGAGGGAGAGCCCGCAAATAACCCTTCTCACACATGCTCACAGTCCTCAGGGTCAGGTTTTATTACTATCTAATTCAGAGGAAATTTCTACATCAGCGCTTGTTTTTCCTCTGAGCAACACCAAAAAAACCCCTCTTAGATTTCTGTAATCTGTTTTACTAATGGACATGGTGTCTGGAGGCTCTGAGCTCACTGAGGTCAGAGATGATAGCATCACCATGCACAGCACACCCATGAAAGAGTCCCGTGAACTCCACTAGCTCAAGACCTTCAGCCTTTTCTTCAGTGTATTACAGGATAAAGAAGCCCTGTGGTAATGAAGCACACATTATTCAAATGAGACATTTTAATAAGAACTTTGAGAAATGTGCATTAAGAGGGACGTATGGCATCCTAGCCAAAATACAGAGTTAAAGATGATTTCAGACTCTTTTCCAGGCTGTACCTCAGATGATGTATGGAGTCCAGAAGCCCAGATCCAAAGGGTGTAGGTGGGATTTGAATCATTAGATCTCACACTGGAATCCAAAGCTGTATTCACCTCAAGCACGAACATCTCAGCCTTCACAATTCAGGACCAGTTCCAACACCCACCTGAAAGTGCTTTAGCCTTCAGACCTTCTCTGTGAGTAAGTGCGTGCTAAGGCAACTCATAAACAAGGTGTTCCTTCACTTGCCTCCTCAGAGCACAGCCCTTGCGAAAAAACCCACAAAAATAAAAGAACAGTCACTGCTTTCTCCATTTCACCAAGCTGTACGTACTCGTCCGGGGCTGGTAGGAGGGATTAGAGGGCAAAAGACTGAAAGTTGTTATGGCGAGGCTCTTTGGAAACTCTTGATGTGGAATATGTGAGGATGACCTGCACCAGAGGGAAAGTAACTGGAGTTTTCTAGCAGCAGCTGGGGCATCTGCATGGCAGGAAGGCCCTGCATTCCAGGCACTGCTCCAAAGGCTGTTTATGAGCTTGAAATTAAACGGTTAAGGAATAAAAACACTAAGTAATTCCTGAAGCAATCTCAGGCTCCAGGCCTTGTTCCAGAGACGGAAAGCTCTTGAACCCACTAGGCTAGAATCATACATCCCTTGTCCAAATTAAGCTTTATTATCATGTGAGCTGTAAGGTAGAGCAGCTTTAGCAGGCGTAGCCAAGAACACCTTCACCTTCAGCAACTCCCAGTTCCCAGAGGATCTGTTCCTTCATTAATACATTGCATTGGTACAAAGGTGGCAGCCACACGAGACACAGCGAGCAGACACCTCCTGTTCATAGCTCAGTGTGTGCTAAAGATGCTCCTGGGCAAAGAGGCTTTGTCCGTGCTGGCAGCTGCCGGTCCTGTCAAGGATTCTTGGATGACCCAGCTGTGTCCTCTTCTGCTCCGAGAAAGAGGAGCTGCAAAACACGTTAAATCCATTTGTTCTACCACCTTGCCCCTCATGAACTCAGTGCTAAGTTCTTCTCCGATTTGGGGACCTGGTTTAGTCTGGTGCCAGGTTGATGTCATTCACTGTTTATTTTTACTAACATCCAAATGAAGCTGAGACGGTGGGGGTAAAGGGAAGAGTTTCCCAGAAGTTCAGACCCCTTCTCAAAACAGAGGATTTGTGCTCAGGAGTCTCCCCTAAGAGCTTCAGCAAAGGCTCAGGGCTTGCAGGCACCTGTCAACCTCCTGCCAGAAAAGTTTAGAGTAAACAGAGGTGACTGGTTAAATATTGCTAATGAGCATCAGGTGTTTGCAGGGGAAAACGGCTCCTCGTCTTAGACATGGTAATTATTTTAAAGATCTATTTAGCATTTAGATTGCTTAGGGGGGAAGGAGCTTGGAGCATTTGATTGCCTTGAAAAATGCTCCAGTATTAAGTGGGTCTCTTTGAACATTGCTTTCATCTCCTCAGACAGAAAGCAGAGGTGACACTTCAGCTCGGGATAATTAGAAGGACTTTGACATCATTTGGTTGTCCTTGTCAACAGCATTATAACGCATAGCCTCTAGTTAGAAAAAAACCCTGCACACAAGAAATCTCACACAGGAGCATTTAAGAGAGCTAAAATACAAAAATGTGCTGCACTGATGCCTTGAGAGGAGCCAAGGAGAACCAGCCCGAACGCTGGCACTCCATAACTGAACCCCAAGACCCTATGGTATGATTTCAGACTCAGTGACATCTGCCGCATTTTTAATGCCTATTTTCATCAACGGATATTTACAGCTGCAGCGTCATCAGCTCTCACAGGCGGAGTGATTTAGATTAAACGAAACCCCTGGAGGTGAAGGCTCCCAGGAAAATCCCAGGTATGGCAGGAGGTAACAGCAAGGGCCCGAACGCTCCTGTGGCAGCAGAATATCCCAGCCCACAGTGGGGCCGTGCTGTGCCAGCCCGTAGTCACAAGCCTGGTCTAGAGGATGGCTTAAAAGTATTCAGGGCTGTCCAAAACGACAAAGCAGCCCGCAAGCCGAATACACCAGGCTGAGCACATCCAGCAGTTCAGAATCAAGTCTCTGCTACAATTTGCTACTTTTCCTCAAAAACCCAAGAAATTACCTAGAAAAATCCACTTCTGCCCCAAAGAGGTGCCGGAGCTGCTGAAACACCATTTACCTGCGTCCTGCCCTGCAACACGTGCAGCAGCAGAGACAGTCCAGGTGATGTTATAGATGCTCAGACTGTCTGAGCAGTGCTGCAGACGAGCAATCTGAGATAGGTAGGGTGAGATCTGTACAGAGCATCCCCTGAACGCTGCCGGTACGAAAACCAGACTGGCTTCAAGTACCAGATGTATTTCTCTTCTCCTTTGTAGCCACTTCAAGATTTAAACGTTAAAAGTTTCCTTGTGTCTGTTGCTGAAGAAAAACCAAGGAGGATACCCTCCGAGCTTCCCCCCAGCCCTCAGTCTCACCTGCATTTGGCCAGCTCCCTACTGCCGCTCCTGCCACAAAGCCAGCAGCCTGCACACTGACAGCGCTCTCCCAGCCACTCGCGTTGATTAAAGCCAACGGTATTAAAATGCACAACCAGAAACTTAATCCAAGCGGGAGCAATGACTTAGAAGACCGAGTCCATTTCCCAACTCTAACAAAGAAGTGTACGCACCAATGAGTAACACCCCCTACAACCCTGCAAAGAAAGGAGGAAAAACCCAGCAGTGAGGAGAAAGCCCACCACCAATTGCTGCTAAGAAAAAGGTTTCTCTGTCCCATCTCCTCACCCATAGTCTAAGATCAGAAAGGAAAATAAGCAGATGTAAGCGAGCAGGGGAAAACTGCCCCAGCAGCGATGCAGTGGCTCGGGCCAGGGCTCCACCCTGAGCTCCAGGCAGCCCTGGCTGCGTTGTGACAACTTGCTGAGCCCGGTGCCTTGGGGAGGGCTTGTTCTCACGCTGCACTGCGAGCACAGCTAACCCGGAGATTGACTGAGCTAAAAAACCCCAAAGAATTGAACAGCTTGCAGGAGAAGATTGTTTAGGAAAGGCCAATAACAAAAATGGTTCCTCTGTGCTATGGAGAAAGTGGTTTTTCTAAGGGGGCTGAATTAAAGCTGACTTCATGTGGCAGCCAGATGGAACAGTTCCCTGTTTGGAGAAGGGAGCTGATGTAACTGGTCTGCGGTCACTGAGGTTCACAGCTGACAGCAGAACGCATCCTTTTTGCTCTGCCCCTCGGTAAAATGAGGCGAAACTCAGAATTAACTGTCCCCATTATGCGTTCTCCACTGAATTTCCAGCGGCAGCACCGGTGGCTCTTGTGTTTATTTTAAAAGGGAAGGAACCACTGCCGATGAGGGGTAGAAAAGATCTTCTAGTTCAGGCCTGACCACCCTTGGAAGGTCTGATCCTCACTGAGATCCTGAGAAACAAGGCTCAGGAGAGAGTTTCAGAGAGAGCCAAGCAGCGGGGGTGCAACTGGGTCCAACGTCTGGGCTGGAACATCAGCCTCAGCTCACCCCAGTGCCCACTTTCTCCTGCAGCCCAGGTTACAGACACACTGGTAATGTCTGTCCAGCAGGAGCCAGGCTGCCCAGCACAGGCCAAGCTGCCCCCTGGAACAGAAAGGGGATGGCTTGCAGAAGGGCTGGGGGTGGCAGGGATTAGAAACAAGAGACGGGTCTATGCTGTCTTTAGAGCCTGACTCGCAGTCATCTTGTCCTAGAACACTCCCAGCCATCACAGGGAGGCTCCTGCTCCTTTCACATCCCTTTCTTCTTTGCCCTATTGCTCTACTACTACTCAGGCTCAAAGGCACTCACCAGCCGTCTTCCCACTTTTTCTTCTCTGGAAACCATGGCCACATTTGAGTGCCCTCATACCTAGTTCAGTACTTCCCCCTTCTACTGCTTTTCTGCTTGCCAGAACACGGCTTCTTTTTAGCAAGGGCAAAATTCAAACCATTGCCTTCAAAATACACCAGCATTGACATGATTTCTGGTTTGCCCTCATTAGATGTTGAGAGGACTGGGGAACAAGGCGCTTTGGTGGGTAAAGAAATCCACACAAACTCTGCTGAAACATAAAAAGATGTCACCTCTCCAAATAAGCTGTTCGCTTTGTATGCAGCTGCCCCACTTCTCTGAAACCTTTGTGGTCACTTCCAAAATGCAGCTGTACCGCAGGGCCATCAGTCACCCAACAGCAGACAGCAGCACAGTTACACGTCAAAACCAAAGAACAGCCAGACAGACCCATGGCAGCCCCACAGGGCAGTGTCACGGCATGCCAGGGAAGGTGAATGGGGATCTTGAGAGCTGGGGCGAAGGAGCCAGCACTCACCGCTTACAGGGAGCTCAGGCTGCTACAGATACTGAGATCCACCCATCAGCTGAGACCAAGATGGGGAGAAGGCAAAGCAGGCCTGGGCTGCAACCACAAAAATTTAGGGAGAAGAGCTCTTGGGAAAAGAAAGTTGAGGCAGATCAGGAGGCTTGGAGGGACCCATGGGTGGGTTTTTGAGCCAGTGACCCCAATTTGTTCATGCTCACGAATTTGAGCATCCCCCCAGGCACTGGCCAGCTCATCACCGGCGCACAGCTCCTGTCCTCACAGCTCCTGTCCTCAGGCAGTGGTAACCAGCGTTGCTGCACTGGTTGCCATGGAAATCAAAACCAGAGAAGATGGTTTCCACCAAAATCACATTGAAACACAATTTTGTCCCATGTGGATTATTTTATCTCTTTTCTCATTCTTCTTTTTGCACCATGCAGTCCAGACGAAGCTGGATTTATTTTAACGACTCCGATTTGTAAAGGACAAGTTTCATCGACATGTCAAGCAGAAGCCGCTATTTCCATCTGGATGGGGTGTCCCTGACTCAGAGACAGGCAGGTCCGAGCACTTACACGGGGTCATTTCTAGCACAGAAATACTGTCTTGTTCTGGCCTGGTTTTCACCACCAGAGTAAAGCAGCATTTCTCAAACAGATGCAGATCAGTCAGAAAAGTTGCTCACTTCTCTCCCATACTCGGCCACCCATTGCCCAGTGGCACTTTTGCAAGGTGCTGCAGCACAGAAACACTTTTCACGTGGCTCTGGACTGTTTGCAGAACACCTTAGAAACGAAGCCCTAGGAACGTGGATGACAGCCCTGCTACCTTGTGCCCAGGCTGGGAGAGTGGCTGAGGGGCAATGTCTCCTGTCCACACACGGGCAGAGTCCAGTGTGCTGCAAACACCCCGTCTATTTTCGGAGGGCAGTGCTGTGCTGATTTTTCCTACCATAGCATCAAAACAAACACACTGAAAACAAATCTCATTTCAGCATTTGCGGTTCTCCAGGGCTTCTTTGCCTCTGTTTAAAATGCTCAGAAGTCACAGCAAAGGAATTAATCTTAGGCCCTCTAAGAGGGAGGGATACAGGAGCTCTTCAGCTGTGTTGGCCAAGCAGTATGAGATGAAAGGATGCAAGAAGTGTATTAGGATGCTTGCCTAAGGGAAGAGCAGCAGTCAGGTTTCCAGGCCTTCTGCAATTAGTATATACTTCTAAAATGCTGAGGAGGTCCAATTAGAAGGACAGAGATACCCACCTCAGCAGAGGGGTTTGAGAATGAAGAGACACTCGGGTAAGGTCTTTGTATCAAGCAAGTCCCTCTTAACAGACTGCAGAAAAGGGGATTTCCTAGCATCCAACTTTCCTCCTGAACGTGGCCCAGAGAACATCTCTGTTTGCAGGAAAATAATCTGCTTTGTGAGTGCTAAATGAACTGTTTGCATATTTCAAAAGAAGGAAAAAAATAACAAACCACAAGAAATCCAACCAACACTTCATTTGCCTTTTGAGACAAAGCATTCACCAAATATGACCCACCTGCATGACCGCTGTGGATGGGTTCTTCTGTGTTTTTAATCTCCTGTGAAGAAATGACTCCCCTATGATCTCCCCCACGCTTAGTTCTAGTCCCCTTTGATGCAGCTGTTCCTACTCCAAACCCAGCTCTACCTCATTTAGGTACCAGATCACTGCGTGTCTGACCCAAACCTCCTCGGAGCTGCTCCTCTGCTCCTCCTCAGAGCAGAACCTCACTCATTTCTTACCTTGCCCACCCCATTTTGGCTCTTCAGATCAACATTTCATTTTCCTAGACAGGACTAAAGTCATCATTACAGCCTGAGAATCTCCTGGTTCCTAGGGCACTTTGTCAGTCGTGGCAACTGCTGGCTGGGCTTATTTTATAAGGTGAGGTTAGGAAAGCTTACCAGCCTACTTGGGGAGCCACTGTATTTGAGGCTGAGCAATGCTCATGCCAGCAGGCATCTGTGGGTGGTGATGCTTCCCTGCCCTCAAGCTAGAGGCAGAAGAAAGGCCTTTGGGAGGCTCAGTAAGGAACAGGCAGGCTGACAGCCTGAGGAAAAGATCAAGGAGGGAGATACAGGAAGAATTAATTCCCCCCACCCCCAGCTATTTCTGTGGGTTTCTTTCCAGCTATTTCTATTTGTCAGCATGTAAAAGCCAGTCCATTAACTGCTCTCAACTTTTGCCAGGAAGGATACTTTCCTGCCCTGTCAGCTGGGGAGGGCTGCTTCAGTCGTTCTCATCATACCCTAGAAATCCCTCTGCCAGCTCCTGCAGTATCCCATGCAAATGGGTACATATGGGGCATACCCCATGTGTGGGGTATGTATGTCTGGGGGGACAAACACAGTAAGAGACAGAGGCAGGGAATCAGGCAAGAAAGGATGGAGGCTCTTTTCCGATGGGAAGTATGGGGAAATAAGCACAGGCTGAAACGTTTGTTTCAAAGTAGATTTTATTCCAGGCATTAAACAGATTCCGGCACATGCTTTCTTCAGTAAAAGGGAGAACAAATCTGGGCTCCACATAAATTACGTCTGGCAAAGTGCAACGTACAAGTGAGTGGGGAAAATAAACCTTTTGAAATTGATTTCTGTACAACAGTAGTTTCAGCTCCTCTTAAATAGACCCCCATTGGTTCACAGCACACGAAATTGCGTTGCATGATCTGCTACAATAACAGCTTTCTTAAAAGGTATTACCAATGCAAATGCTCTGCCTTGACAGTCTAGGGGTCTGTTTAAAGCAAACAGGAAAACAAGGGCAAGCAGCTGCTTGTTCTGACTGTCAAAGAAACAAATCACTAGGGCAAATTTGAGGGCTCAGTCAGTTTGCTTTCAAAATCTCCACTGAAGTCCTGTTCCAAAACACAGCACTGCGTGGACCTTGGGGGAAAAAAAAAGCACAGGTGACATCATTCCCCCTTCCCTTCAGGGCACTGGAAACGGGAATTCTGCTGGTAATGAGTTTGGACAAGACTTGGTTTATTCTGAGGAGAAGTTTAGTTTGCCCACACTTGAAAGCAGCCTTTTGTAATGCAACTCCTTTTCAGTAATGGCTAAAATTCACTGGAAACCAATGGCTTCCCAAAGATGACGTGAGGGAGGTCTGCACTGGGCCTACGGGAAGGCCCTGTGAGCAGCGCTTTAGCTGACAGCAGAGTAAGCAGTGGGGAAGTGATTTCAGGAGAATTTGTCCAAAACCAGTCGAGTCAGGGCTCTGATAGTGCCCAACTCCAAGGGCAATTGAAGGAATCGACGTCTACCCCATTCCCACCTTTTCCCTTCTCTCTCTCAGGCCAGGGCACCTGAAGGAGTGTCCAGGCCTCAGCTGCCCCAGCTCACAGCCCCGGACGGGTGCCAGCTCAGACTCTGCCAGGCTGTGAGCAGTGGGAAGAGAGGCACAAACCAGCACAGCTGGTCCAGGTACCTCTGCTCCGGGAGCGGTCAGTAACTCCAACATCGGAGCCAAGCACAAAGTCAAGGGCAGCAGCCAACGCGCTGACAAGAGAGAGGGGGAACCAGGGCTGGTTGACTGTACATAAGCAGGGCTCCTGTGGTCTGCAGCAGTCAGAAGAAGTGTTTGTAGAGGAGCTGGGTCCTAGTCCCAGTACAGGGGAGAGGGAACCGCGAGAAAGCTGCACACACAGTGGGAGCAAGAAGGGAGGAAGCAGTACCTGATGGGAGAGTGAACGTGCTATTAGCTGCAACCCTTAAGCTGCTGGAGAGTGAAGTGGGGGAAGTTCAGATGGTCCACTGAGGGTGCATTTTGATGAAAATCTGTGATCCTTTAGCACTTTATTGTATACAGGGCTTACGTACAGCACCTGCTAAATAGCCTTTTGTTTGTCTTTGCACCAACTTTTTTCAAGCCAGGTATGTGAGAACTTCACTGTTCCTGTTTCCTACTGCCTAATGATGCTGTTCTGGAAGTAGCATCTCCTGCACATTCTTATTTTAAAAAGCAATTGCTAGTAGGATGGCATCTCTCCTCCTTGATGGGCCTGCCTGCCTTGCCCGCTTTCTGTTCCTAGGTTATTTTCTTTCCTTCTCTGCTCTTTCCTGGCCTCAGAGGTTCAGGCCCAAAGCATCTCTATACTGGGAAAGAGACATCTCTGCAGAATCAGCGCCCCATTCCCACACAGAATTGTGGCTGCACTATACTGTAGGCTTGGGACCAAAGGGAACTGCCTCCTGAGTTTTCACAGGTCATTCATCTGGTTAATCAGTGTCGAGATGGTGAGCTGATGTCAAAGTGAAAGGGGAAACAGGAAAAGAGTTCCTGCCACACAACTGGTTTAATTTTTAAAGCAAAAGAACCAAGAACAGAAAACAAAACACTCAGTTCTCACACAAGCGCTTCTGAGCACATGCAGTGTATGAAGAACAGTATCTGTTCTTTTGTCAACTGTTTGGGTTAATACTAAGGTAGGAAAAAAGAATTTAAAAGGGATACAAACATGACCAAAAGCAGCCAGCTTTGAGGATCCAAATGAACATCCTGTTTTCTTCTACACAAGATCAGAAAGGATCCAGCAATTGCTTCCTGAAGGTGGCCCAGCCCTCTGGTTCCTCTGCCAAGCTCTTGGAGAGGAGAGTTGGTTTACAAAACATAGCTCCAAGAGGAAAATGTAACAGCTCTAGTAGGAAAAGGTAAGGTTGTGGGGCTTATTTTAATTTGAACAGGTAAGCTTCCCCTGGCAGGTCTGAAAACCCAGACTCAGCTACAGCTGACTGGTAACTGGGAGCAGGACTGGGATGCTAGCTAGAGAAACCAGTTGCCTTCAGTGTTTCCAGAGCACAAAGAAGAGATCTCTCAAGGGCAGGCCTGTACTACGGCAGCATTTGAGCAAGGGGCAGTTTCAGCTTCACCAACTGACCTCCCCTAAGTGCCCATCGGGATGAGAGCTGGGAGTCACAAGTGGAGCACTCCAGACCTTTTTCGCTTCCTCTTTCTGAGAGAGAGCAGGGAAAGCAACTAGACAGAGGGACTGGGTGGTCTGTCATGCAGGGCTGTGTTCACAGGGGCCATGCAGAGCTGGAGAGCCAGCAAGAGGGCTGTGCTCCTGCCTAGCCAGCAGCAGGAAGCCTGCAATGACCACGGGGCTGTCATCCTCACGGAGGCTGGGCTTCCACCCGTAAAAAACTGGAAGCAGGGATTTAACAGGGAATAGTCCCCAAAACAATCCCTGGTTATGCTGCTAAAAGATTGTCCCTTTTCCAGCTCTCTTGTCAGCATCGTGCCCCATTTCCCAACCTCAGCTCATTTGGTTGTAGGGCAGCTGCTGCGAGCAGAAGGAGGAATGGGCCCAGCACGAAGAGGTTACAAACCTGCCCTCAGGGGCTGCTCGTTCCTTCCCGGCCCCTCCACTCATCACGGTGACTCTTCTTCTGGCCGGTCCTTACTGAGAGACACACATGCACAAATGATGCACGAGTGAAAAGGCAGGGAAGCCAAAGAGCTACTAATGTTTGTATGAGCACCATTTAAGCTGTTGGACTGAAGGTCGAGGACTCTGGATGCAGAGAAAGGAAAGGATGGGGACTGCTTCGAGGCAGATCTAGTCACTGCAAATACTGGGCTGGGCCACCCTCGCTTTCTGGGTGCAACTGCGCACAGACGTCAGCTACAAAGGAGAACTTAGGACAACAGATGGGAAAATTTCAACAACTCCTTGTCCCTCTCTCGCCCAGCTTCTCTGAAAAGCTCAAAAACACCAAGTGCTCAGCTGAAATGGTGGCTTGCAGATGGGCACAATGAAAACATTTAGGGTCAGACATACAAAACCATTCCTCCCTTCCCGATCCCGCTCTGTTCTCAAAGTCTCATGCACAAAGAAACAAGGAGATCTCTGTGCTACCATCATGTTGCTTGTAGTAGCTCCCACTGTTGGCCAGGCACATCGGCTTGGCAAGGGTTTGTCACCACTCTCCCAGTCTGGTTTTCCAGGCAGAGACCGCTGACAAAGTGTTGAATGAAACTGCCTTTCATCTTCCATTTCTGCGAGAAGACAGAAAAGAAACACGCTGTTACTTCCATTTCATCAGGGAACTGTGCCTCCAATGGAGGAGAAAGGTTGAGCATAAATCACAAGTAAATACCAACAACCAGAAAGACTGAAAATCTGGATATGGGCGGCATCTCCAAAGCACTGGTTTCCTGTGTTAACTATACCTGGAGTTTGAGTTTAGCGGAATTGTAGGGCTAGATATTCAGAAGCCAAACAACACAAAAATCAGCAACACGGGGAATTTTCAAAAACATACTATATTCACAGTTTCCCTGCCATTCTTTCTCCTGCATCTCTAGGCACCCAGATACCTATCAACACCTGAAACCCTTCTATGGTTTATTTCCAATCCATAGAAAGCAAAGCACTGAAAGTCCTCACAACATGGAAAGCAATCCATCCACAGAAAGCAAAAATCACGCTTCTTGCTGCTTGACTAGATTGTATCTATCTCTTTTTCATGTTCCTTCATCTCTCCTCTCATCAAATTCAGGATTTTATCAGCACTACGCTGAAAGCTCTTCATAGCTCTGTACCCTCCTCAGCTGGCTCTTCCTCATAATCCTATCTGTCCTGCCAACAACTGAGTTTATCAGTGTTCATTTGACAGCTTGTCAGTACGTACTGCTCTGCTTTCTGCAGTGCTGTCCTCTGGGTCTGCTCTCCTCAGAGCATATCCACAAGGTCTTTAAGGTCCAGTTTGGTTGTGCTGCTTTCCAGGAAACAAAACCTATGTCCTAACCTTGAGCTGCAGATTCCACTGGGAAAGAGCCGTACCTTCCATTCCTGC
>NW_010195531.1:25921-46839 GCF_000695765.1 Mesitornis unicolor
GGACCATTGTGGCTGACAGTGAAAGGAAAAAAGCAGGAACGAGTCTGTGGACTTGGGCTCTCCCAGGTGAGTTTTTGCCACTTCCCTCCAGGGGGGCACAGCTGAGACCAGCGAGTTATTGGATTGAGCGCTCCAGGCTCTGGGGATTTTCCCATCACTCTTTTCAGTCACACAGACGACCTGCTCAGAATTAAGGTCTGGGTGCTCAGTCAGTAAACAGCTTAGGAATACTATGAGGATGTTTTGGCTAACCCGTGGGACTGCTGAAGAAAAAGCAGCAGCTTGACAGCATTAATTGACCTCAAAGCAGCTGCAGAAATTATATGCAAAGTGAATTAAAAAATTCCTGCAATATCCAGGCAATGTCAAAACCTAGGGACATTTTAATTCTTGGCTAACACAGCAAACATATTGCCACATGCTGTGTGGTTTAAGGCATCCAGTTATGTTCACATATGGCTGGCAGCTCTCCTCCAAATCTGTGTGCTGGTTATGTTTATTTGGAGGGCAGGGCAGTTGCAAAGCCCAGAGTAATCTATGGCTCCTGTATCACATATTCCTCCAAGATCAGAGGCAGGATCACTTGGCCAGCACTGCTAGCCCTGACTGACAGGATATCACTAAAGGAGAGCTGTTTATGCAGCAGGAAGAAGCTGATTTTAATAGGCAAAGGAATGCAGTGATGATGGAGAGGAAGATACAGTGCGGTCTGTGCACTGCAGTGTCCTCGCCAGCTGCTGCAACCCAATGACAACACAGGTCCCAGAGCCATCTGGTTCTCATCTGGCAGAAGTCTCTCTGCAAACAGCTGAAGAAGAGTTAATACCACAGAGCAGGAGCTGTACTGATGGAGTGGAAAGCAGGAGGTCTTCTCCCCTGCAAAGCAGCACACTGTGCCCAGCTGGTGCAATCCCTGCACAAGGCCTCCCCACCACTGTTTCCCAGGGTCACGGACACCTCAGTGAAGAGCCTCTGGATTCTCTCCAAAGCGCACCTAATGTGCGAAGGGAAACTCTTGCTTGTCCTCCACCCTCCTGTTGCCTCTCTCCACTTGTGCATTCCCAGCCTCGTGCTTTGCCTTCCCCTGTGCATGTGCTAGAGAATGCCCATAGCTCACCAGAAGACCCTGCTGTAAAGGACTATGCTGCTATGAGATGAGGTGGAAGACAAAGGAATTACCAAGAGACATTGGTTTTCTTCTCCCCCCTAGCTGTTCAGGAGGAAACTAGCACCACTGGGAGGCTTGCTCACGTTATTCCTTCAGATCACAGACCTGCTGCAGTGCCTTCCCTCCACGCTGAGCAAGTACCCACTGCGATGTCTGCAGGGAGAGCCTACAGCAACAGGCACAGCAGGACACCAGCAAACACACACCAGAGCATATTTTCTGCTGCTAACAAAATACACCAAATCACACACACAGAATCACAGAATCGCTCGGTTGGAAAAGCCCTCTGAGATCATCATGTCCAACCGTTCCTGTCTACCCACTAAACCATATCCTTAAGTACCTCGTCTACCCGCTCTTTAAACACATCCAGGGATGGTGACTCCACCACCTCCCTGGGCAGCCTGTTCCAGCTTCTGACAACCCTCTCAGTAAAGAACTTCCTCCTTATCTCTGACCTGAACCTCCCTTGGCACAGCTTGGTGCCGTTTCCCCTTGTTCTATCCCCCATCACCTGGGAGAAGAGACCAGCACCCACCTCTCTACAACCTCCCTTGAGGTAGTTGTAGGTGGTGATGAGCTTCTCAGTGAACCACACCACTGGCGAGCCCAACGTTTCAAGCCACCCCAGATCCCTATGTTCAACAGAAAGCGGGGCAAGGATGGGGAAGGGGGAGCAGAAATACTGAAAAGGCAACAGAGTTTAATATAAGGCTCATTTGGGCTCCAGGGAGGTGCCACACATGGAGCTATTACAAAGCATACTGACAGTAAAAGCCAAAGCAGGGCTCCTCATCTCACATGGAAGTGGTGTTTTCAAAGTGATGGACTCTACCCTTTCTGGCCAGAAACTGTGCATTGCTGCTCTCTGTGAGACACCAGAGACCCCCGACTTCACCCGAACCTTTCACAAGAGCTCCCTGCCTGACTGCCAGACCACAGGATTACCAATGGCAGCCCAACACCTAAGCCTGCAGGGACACAGCACATCTCTCCCTCAAGAAGGGTGGGATGGAAACAGGAGACAGGATGCTCGTCTGCCACTGTCAGCCACCTCAGAGCTGGGCAGGAAAAACAGGCAAACAGAGCAGACCCCTCCTGCACACACAGCCAAGCATTACAGGGAGTCCTCTCCTCTCGTCTCATCTCGCCTCCTACACCCAGACATTATGAGTGGCCTGTACTTGGATGGAAAGCATTTGGAAGACATAAGCATTGCACAATCTGAAAAATTTCGGCTTGACTGTCAGCCACCTCAGAGCTGGGCAGGAAAAACAGGCAAACAGAGCAGACCCCTCCTGCACACACAGCCAAGCATTACAGGGAGTCCTCTCCTCTCGTCTCATCTCGCCTCCTACACCCAGACATTATGAGTGGCCTGTACTTGGATGGAAAGCATTTGGAAGACATAAGCATTGCACAATCTGAAAAATTTCGGCTTGAAAATATTGTCTGGTCTCCCTTTCTTGTGCAGATGAAGATAATACAGTTTATGGGTCACAGCAGGTTTGGAGTGGAGGTGGAAAAATAAGAATCAATATTTTCTTTGAAATCCTGTGTCCTGGTCCTCTTTCCCAATGCAGATCAAAAATTTCCCCACTCTTTTGTAAAGCTCTCTCTCCATCTTCATTGTCTATCATTGTAAAGTACTTTGGGGTGACTGGATAGAAGCATTCCACGTGCAATTACTAAAAGTCAGAAATAGCCAGTCCTCTTCTACCCAGTATATAGAAGAGCTGAAAGTGTTTACACTAATGTCAGTTTTCAGGGTAATAAAAAGTCAGGTGCTTCCAGAACAGACAGGTTTTCACTCCTTCTCTTTTTCAACAGTCCATGTAAAGCTCCATTTGTCCACACTTTGGGTGATACGACACACTGAGAAGCAAGGTGGGAAAATTTCCCAGTCACATCCAGAGGCACACAGGACTTCAAACACTGTTTGTTTCACGAGAAATCGTAGCGTCCTCATTTTCAGGCTGGGGTCATATCCCCTCAGCACATTTTAATGAAATATGGCTGTTTAATAGGATTTCTCAGCATGCTTCCCGTTCTGTTGGGAAACGCTGCGCCAGCGTTTCTCATTTTCATTCTCCTGTTTCAGTGTCTGACTCTCACTTTGCCTTCTATTTGTCCTCACTGTAATACAAATTACAATGCCGCTCCCACTGTCAGTCAGAGCCAAAGCCAAAGCCAAAGGCAATAATTTGTTGTGCATTCAACTAAAAAAATGCTATTCTCCAAATAACATTATGGATAACATCCATCTGGTTTGAAATCCAGTTCTGACTGTGCAGAACAGCTCCTGGCTGGTCTTCTGCGAGCAGTGCCAGCTGTTGGTGTCGAATGATCAACAGGACCACGGAGCCAGTTAGATTTTGGTCCTGGTTCCTTTCAAACCAAGAATAGGCTGGCAGAACCAAAACCTATACAAATTTTGACCATTGTCTCGTATCCTCCTGCTTGCAAAGTTCTAGGCTTATTCTGAATACTCCAGATACAGCCCATAATACTGTAAAGCCTCTGCTAGACTATTACATGTATAGTAGATGGACTGTTGTAAGCACTCAAAAATAACAACAACATTATCTGCTCTGTGGACATGCTTAACGCACAGCAGCTGCGTAGCACGGGCACAGATTCAGTATGTTTGAAAGCAGAAAGCAACTTTAGGAGCTTTATGATGCTGTCACAAGGATTTAACCAATCTGCTCTGGTAACACTAAAAAAAATGAAGCCACGTCGTGCCCCATCTTTTGTCAGAAGTCTTCCTCCTGCATCATGCAGACACAGATACGAAGTCTGGATTCAGAAAAGTCCAAACATCTTCCACCGCAGACCTGTGATGGCAGTGACACCAGAGATGTTCAAAGCTGGGCTTTCATCACTCTGCTGTCTCCTCTTGACATATTCTGTGTGTGACGCACGTTGCCCAGGCTCACCCCCTTCCACTCACATCCCTTACTCAAGGCTCTTGCTTGTCACCTCCACCTCTCCGAAGTAGCTCAGCTTCCCTTCCTGCACTCCCACTCAGCCCCTCTGACTTTCTGAGAAGCCCGCTTGAACTGAGGAGTGGCTACTCCCCATGTGTGGTTGGAAAACACTGCTCTACCCCCAGCACT
This sequence comes from Mesitornis unicolor, assembly GCF_000695765.1. Classification (NCBI taxonomy): domain Eukaryota; kingdom Metazoa; phylum Chordata; class Aves; order Mesitornithiformes; family Mesitornithidae; genus Mesitornis; species Mesitornis unicolor. The sequence continues at coordinate 30,209 of NW_010195531.1, forward strand.
CACTCTTTGGGCTGTTAGTACCCATGGGGAGACAGGCAAGTTGTAGGGCAACTGAGGGAATTTGTTCCCTCCAGCTTTGCCTTTTCATTTTGCACTTTCAAGTTGTCAGTGGCCATTTCCTTGAAACTCAACCTCCCAGTTAACAGGAGCTGGGCTTGGGTGACATCCTAGGCAGGGGATTTTGCAAGCTGCCAACCCAGGAAGAACAAGACTCCCTCTCTGCCTCAGAACACACGCCCTGTCAGTCCAGACATGCACTCTCAGATGACCCCCATAGAAGCTGTTAAGCTTCACTCTCCATAGAATCATGGAATGGTTTGGGTTGGAATGGACCTGAAAGATCCAACCCCCTTGCCATGGGCAGGGACACCTCTCACCAGAGCAGGTTGCTCACAGCCCCATCCAACCTGGCCTTGAACACTTCCAGGGAAGGGACATCCACAACTTCCCTGGGCAACCTGTGCCAGTGTCTCATCGCCCTCATAGTGAAGAATTTCTTTCTAATCTCTAATCTAAATATACCCTCTTTCATCTTAAAACCCTTACTGAGCATCCTATCACTACCTGCCCTTGTAAAAAGTCCCTCCTCATCTTTCCTGTAGGCTCTCTTTAAGGACTGTACAGCTGCTATAAGGTCCCCCCAGAGACTTCTCTTCTCCAGGCTGAACAGCCCCAACTCTCTCAGTTGGTCCTCACAGGAGAGATGCTCCAGCCCCTGATCATCTTCATGGCTCTCCTCTGGACTTGCTCCTACAGGTCCATGTCCTTCTTATCTAGAAAGGACCTGACAGAGAAAGAGTCAGTTCCCAAAGTAAGCAGAAAACATTGTCTTAGATGCAGGTGGCCCCTTTAGAAAAAAGATGGAGGAGACAGAATGGAATAGTTTGCAAAGACCACTGACTTTGAGGCAATTAAAATCCAATGTCAGTATTAACAACTACTTTTGTGTTTATGGAAGGAAGGGACCATAACAACGTTCCCCAGGAACACGACAAACTTGAGCACTGCAAGTAGAAATCTGGCTTTATAAACAGAAATCTGAAATGGGAGTTTGGGACTTCCAAAAACCCCCCAACGTTTCAGAGCATTTCCAAATTAGATTAAAAATTCAAATGCACTTCCGCCACTTCATCCCTTCAGCCACAAGATGCTTTGGAATGGTAGCTGTGATTCAAATCAGTCTCTAATTATTCAAAATGCTTAAACTAAATCCTTGCTTACAGTCAGTTGGCAAAACGATCTGCTAGGTCAAGTCCTTGATTTAAGTGCAGTTTGTTCACATAAGGTAATGGAAAACAACGGCTCACATCCTTATGTGTGTGGGCACGACTTTACAACGAGCCTGTATATAATCAACCCATAAAGGCTCAATAAATCCTATTCCAGCAGCAGAATGAGGCTCCTTATGTTAGTTTGGATTATTCTCTCTTCTGGCTGCTAAGGCCTGCACTCCGCCCCTCTTCAGGGGACCCTTGTCCTTCCATGACAGGGGAGGCAGGGAAAGACAGCAGATTTTGGCAGCTGCTAGAGTCCTCTCTGCTGCCAGGGAGGAAAATGCTGCAAGGCACCTAAGGGGAAGCTAAGTGACCTAATTACACAGCAAGGGGGTGAGCGATTACCAACAAGAAGCAGGCAAGCACAGCCCACCCGGGATATCCTTGCAAGGCTAATCCAAACTCAGAGTTTTCCCAGCGTATTCATGGTGACAACTCTTCAAGACATTTCTGCATTAACCAGCCCTCCAGAGGAAAGTCTACACAGGCTTTTCCATAAATAGGCAAGACTGGATTTCAGTGCTTTCTTTCAGGAAGAACTAAATTCAGAGATTTGTACAGCATTAAAAAGTAGTCACAAAAGAGAATACTGCTGAGGACTGGTAGCAAGCTGAGGCAGCTCCTACTTTTGGGCTACCAAAACAACTGATGTGTCAGAAAACACAGAGCCAGCACAGCCTTAGAGGACAGAAAATTTGTTCTCTCTTGGTGTTGAGGGAAGCACAGGAACCGGGGATGAAACAAGCCCAGTTCCCTGCCTGCCTGTTGTGTTTTGCCCAGTTCTGATTAAAAGGTACGTCACATTTCTGTGAGGGCATCCTGGCCACCACAGAGGCCATCTCTGACCTTGTGCTGTAAGGAAAAATGACTTGTGTCCTGACAGATCAGGGAGGCACATCTTGGAAACAGCATAAGAGCGGCAGACCTGCATTTTCTTGGGAACACTGCATTTTGTTGGGAACACTGCTGCTGGGTATTTTTCCCCAGGGAGCAGTTCGGGTTTAACATACGGTGCTTTATGTCAGTCAGCATTTCCCAAATGAGCTGCACACACTCAGTTTTGAAGGTCTGTTCACATGTCCAAAGACAGCACAAAAACCACAGTTCTCCCACTTCTAAACAAGTAAACAACTGATGGCACACACCATCCTTCCCTTGGGTGTCTCAAAGCACTTATCTGCTGCTTATCTACCCCTCTCTGATGCTGTGCTCCATCCATGCACTGGTGGGGCTGAAGGTCAAAGTATCCAAGGAGCAAGGTCAGGGTGCTACTGAGCTGGAGCCAACCCCGCTGCTGAGGGCCCAGGCAGAGCAGGCACCCACACACTACTGTGGTCTGTGCTCCCCGCCTCGGCTGCGGGCAATCTCACGCATCAGAGCTTACAAAACACACCAGAGAGAGAAATGCAGAAGACAGAGGGAACTAGTTACACACTTGGATAGTACTAGGTTTGCCCCTACAGGCTGCACTGATGTAGGAACACTGGTATGTGGCAATGGGATTAAAACCAGGCGCAGTTACCTACCTGTCTGCCGTCTTTTTGATTGCAGGCTTCCAGTGTGATTTGAGAGCCAGCAGAGAAGGAGGTAATGGAAAGACACTTGTCCTGCTGTCTAATTAAAGGGTCGCTGAATACCCACTCCTTTGGCATAAGAAAAAGAAAGATTCCATTAGGATCATAACGGCGACCAGAGGAGAGACAAAGAGTTTTTTCTATCAGATAACTCAAAAACCTGTATCCTTCGCTCAACTCTTACCAGAGGCTCCCTGGGAAGACTATGGCAGCAGTCTTCACCCGATCAGAAGCTTATGCTCAGGCTTGGTGCACCATGACTATTTCAAAGCCTGTAGCTGTCTCCCATGTCCATCTGAGCTGCCTGATTAACCCTGGATCCCACGCAACTCCTTGCTCTGCGGCTTTACAGATTTAGGCCTACAAAGCAGGAAGGACCCCAACCACTTGTTTACATGATGGGCCACTGCTTCTGCCTACTTTACATGTTACAGAACATGCCTGCCATGTATCTGGGACCTAGAGATTAGCAAGTGAAGCAAAACACATGCAAGCATATCCATGGATATGAATATATGATCACTCATCACTTACATCACCAGCACACATAAAGCACAAGCCTCTTCATTGTTCCCTCCTCTCACTAGTTGGATAACTGACCCAATCAACTATTATTATTATACTTTCCCCAAGGAAGAAATACAAAACTCATTAAGTTTCAGAGATTTCAAATGGTAACGACATGGAACGATGAGTCAGATTAAATGGCATGTTGAATGCTGGCTGCAAACTGGTTAACAGATGTGAACATGTATTTTCTGGCGTAAAATATCCTCCTGTGACCCTTAACTTTCTCAAACTGCTTCCCTGCTGAGTTTGGTCACCAAAAGAAGAGACCGAGCACAGATCCTCGGCTGGTATAAACCAGCAAGCTCCACTGCAGTTAGGAGAGCTGCACCAAATTACTACAGCTGGGTATTGAAGCTCTATTTGGTCTTCACACTCAGATCTATCTGTAAACCAGTACAATTCAAGCCATCTGCAGCTACAGCTGAACTGGCAGACCAAGCAACGGTTCTGATTCTGGGAAAACCTCTCATTCACATGCCAAGGTACTACCTGAGCAGGACCAGCACACGCCAACCCAGGACCGGTTCTCATGGGCTGGGTAATGAAGCAGAGCGTGCCCAAGTAACAGTGAGTGGGCTGCAGACGTACTGCAGACCCGAGCACACAAGCACTATTTGTTGCCTTTGAGTGATGAAAACCTTCCAACTCTACGCCTGACTGCTAGGTCTGTTGAGCCAGCAGAGCTCTAAGAGATGGGCACACCTTCTTTTACTGCTTACTGTTAAAATCATTAACAGGTCCAAATCCTTCATTCACCTCCGTACAAACCCACCAAGGCCAGAGGTGCCTCTATGTTCACCAGCAAGCACCAAACTGAAGCCCACCTTACCTGAGTGACGGGCGGATTGTTCACTGTTCCTTTACAGACTGCCACGCCAGCCAGTGTATTCCCTGTGGTATCCTGTGTCCGAGACTCCAGGCAGTTTCCCCCTTGTTTAATTATTCCTGGAATCAGCTCCTTTTCAGGAACCCTTGAAGTAAAATGACAGTTGCATGGCACTTTGTACACAGAAATGTCCAAAGCACTCACACATCTATGAGGGTGTAGCTGGCCCCTTACTGAAACATAGTCCCCTTCATTTGACAGAAAATGAACAATATCATGCTAGCTATTCACTGGAAATGCCTGGAGGATGCAAAAGTTAATGAAGAACCTGGGCAGAGGGTTAGTACTCTTGTTTCAGAGGGCATAAGGTGCTTTATGTGCATCCCAGGCAGTCCAGTGTGATGCCTCTTCTGAAAGAGGCCATTGCCAGTAAAAAGCCATATCCGATTATCTTCTGCCTCTCCCTTTTCCAGAGTCTTCCCCACAGTGTTAGGACATATTCACTGTCTCATAGATAGCAATACAAGAAAGATCTGTCAAGGCCAGGAAACAGCTGGATGTTTTAGCCTTGGCCCATGTTAGCTATAGAATTTGCTGGACTGAGATGTAAAGATGTATTGCCCGGCTGTGTTAGCTAGCAAGTGCTAACAACACAGCTCTGCCCGGGCTGCCTCCCAGCACAGCAATGCCACAACATGACCCGGGGCAGGGAAAACCACGGGCGCAGCTGGTTCTGGCATTCACCAAGGCTTCCTCTGAACCACCTCCACCTCTGCACTGAGGCTGTCCAGCTCTACTTGACTCGACTACCTTCAGGCAGAGCGTCCAACAGGCAAAAAAACCAAGCCTTAACTTGGAGGGATGTAGTGCCTCAGCACTTATCTACACTCCACACCTTCAGAAACACCACTGCTGCTCATCTCTGAGGGACACCCGCATGGGGCAGAGCAGAGGGCTCCCAGAAGCAGGAGCAACAAACCTGTTATGGAGTTGTTGTGATTATAAAAGCCAGGAAATCACAGGAGGTGTCTCACCGAAAAGAACAGAGGAAAATACTTTCCAAGCGTAAGTCTCTCTTTTGCCCTGTGCCACCAAGGCCCAGCTTCTTGCTGTGACCCACCTACCAGATCCTTCAGAGATTTCCACAAGCAGAGACTCACTTGAGCTCGGGGTAGACGTTCTCCAGATACCACTGGAAGGATTTACAGTTCAGTTTGCGCCGCTGCTCCACTCGGTCTGCAATACTGGAAACACAGGCAGGTTGTTGAGGATAAAGCAGTGAACGGGAGGAAGGGCAACCCAAGATCGGCCAGGAGCTTTGGGGAAGCCTGTAAGACTTCTTCCCCTTACTTCTCCAGCCTAGTTGTTGCTGGGTTCAGAGCACTAGCAGTGGCCTGAGGTGAGAAGGAGGTGAGAAGCAAGTGGTATGAAATAGAAAAGGAAAATACAAACACCTTCAGAGAGCAATTCTTGCTCTTCCTTTGGCTCAGAATGAAGGCAGGGCCCAGGTCCCACAGTGTTAAATAAGGAGAGGCTGCTGTACTGCCCATACCTCAGGAGAATGTACTTGGATCCTATATTCACATTGAAATTGTGGGGAAGGAGGGTCCGTTTTAGGCCCAGTTGATAGCGATGGTGTCAGAGGCATTTACATTCTAAAATCTTGATTTAATGCATGTTCACAGGGCTGTTGCTACAGGTCAAGAAATCAGCTGAAAGAAAATCCTGCAGCTCTGCTCCAGCTCTTATTCAGCCAACGCTGCCAGTAAAGCCCCTAGGAAGTGTGCGTGAACAAGAACTGAAGTTTTTCACCCTAAAACACATTAGCAATATATCCATGTTCAACGTGCAATAGCTGTTTCCTTCACAAGCAGCAGGGTTACTTGCTATTTGGCCCCAGTCCAGCTGCTGCAGTCAGCTCAAGGACAGATGAATTGGGTAGGCAAAGCTATTTGCACAAAAATATGTAATGCATCATGATAATAAAGCATGATGTACAACAGAAACGTGTGTGGGGGTCAGATCAAACCTGCTTATCATCAAATAAGCAGGAGACGCATCATTACCCAGTGCATGTAGCTACACATTTGAGATAAAACCACATTTGCAAAGTCCTTATGCTGATAGAGCAACAGTCACTTGTTCACAGGCAGATACAACCCACAGATATACACCGCTCCGGGGATTTTTCACATTTATTTGGGAGCCACAGGGGTTTGTTAGCACAGAGAGTAAGCTCTCCCCTCATCCCAGGTTCTGGTGTCCACCACTGATTTCTGGGTCACAAAGAACACTTTAACCCGTAACATCCCATGTGGTCTGGAGACAGCTTTAGCAAAGGTGCAGTAAGGAGCACGATTCTGCATAGGACTGGGCTCAGCAGGTGCTGGAGGCGAGTCACAGCCAGGCTGTGTTTCTAAATGAGATGTCTCAGCCCTGGCCATGCTCTCTCCTGCCCTACAAACCAAACCACCCATTCATCTATCAGGAAAGAGGGGAGCGCACTAAGTGCAACCTGCTCCATGTGCCAGCTCTCTGTGCTTGCACTGTGATTCTGCATCCGCACAGGAACTTTGGATCAAGCTCTAATAACTCCACAGCTCACATTTCCAGAGCAGCTGCACGCTGTGTTAGAAAATATTCTTATCTATCCACTTAAAATGTCTGGCCTTTTAATTTCATTACAGATCCCTTTGCCCTTCTGCTAACAAATGATTTATGCAGGGTTACTGAGGAAAAAATAAAGTGAAGTGGAAGCAAATCTTGTTAGCCAGACACTCAAGCTGCAACCTCCCTGGCAAGCCAGCCATTGAGAGCATCTGTTTCCCATACTTAGCCCCAAAGATCAAAAATCTGTTTCTTGCCAACAAGGGGCTTACCAGAGCCCTCCTACTGAGGTTTAGGGGGCTGCTTACCTTCCAAATGACTTCCCAATGGCAGATGGCCGGGCCTCATAGTAGTACTGCTTGTATTCATCCATCCACACCTCTGCTGTGCGCTTGGTGTTCCTGCAGGGGGATGAGGAGATGCTTTGCTGCGTGCCGCTGGAGAACCTGCCCTCCCAGTGAGCAGGCACCGGGCGGGCAGACCCAAGGCCTGTCTGCCAAAAGGGAGTGAGAGACAGGCCCAAACAGGAAACACACATGAAGTACACACGGATAGAGATTGAATGTGCTAAGTCTACAAAGTGTTACGTCCACAAAGTCTTGCAAGGACGCTTCAGTTCAGAAATAACATTTCTAACAGCCGTAACATACCATGATTTTTTCGCACATGCCCCCTCTGCAGACAGCTGGACGGACTGCCACCATCAACCTGCTTTACAGTGTCCCTTCCCCCAGATTAGAATAACACCACGAATAATACAGCTTGGAAAGCACCTCTAGGTATCACCTGGTCCAACCTCCTGCCCAAAGCTTCAGGTTAGGTCATGTTGTGCAGAGTCTTGTCTGGTGGAGTTTCGAAATCTCCAAGGATGGAGATTTCATCGCATCTCTGGGTCCTTGTGCCAGTGCTTAACCACTGTCATTGTGAAGCACTTAGTCTCATCTTTTTTTATTCCTATCTGTCCTGCAGTGGAAGTTGTCCTTAGCGCTTGTCCCAGAGCAAAGAGTGGCTCTCTGGACTCAAAGGCAGCTCAGAGACAGCAGAGGTGACTAAGGACTGCTGATACACAGGCACATGTCATAGGACAGTACCCACGAATGGCCAGGGTCTCTCTCTGGGGTACTGCTCCCCACTCCATTGCAGACTGAGGAAGAACAAGACACACCAATACAAACGACAGAGAAGGGAACAGGTTTTGTTCACAAGAAACAGGAACTCATTCTTTCCTTGAGAACAGACACTCAGCCACAAGCTGTTCTCCTCTGTCATCAGCAGAAAGACAACAAGGAGTTCAGGTTTATTTGGACATGCCCAAGATCGAGGTGACCTGGCTGCTACCAGGACCTACCCAACACCTACTTGATGTAAGTCAGTGCGTTGCCCTCAGGGAAGTCATAGGGATGGCGCTTCCTGAACACATGCCCCACTCGACTGCAAGGCACGATCTCCAAGCTGCCACCACACATCCACACTCGGAAAGAGAGCTCTGGAAGAGACCCCAAAGAGTCAAACAGCTGCAGGCAGATCGGAAGCATTACCAGGAAGGGCAACTTCAGCAGTGTGCCTGCAAACCTTGCCCCTCTGCTCTACAGGTATTGCCTGCAACAGCAAAATCGGGAAAAGCGAGGCCATGGTGAAAGTGGAAAATCTGTCCTTCCTTTGTTAAAACAGGGGCAACCCTTGCGGCTCAGAGACTTTCAGCCTTCTCCAGGCCCACTCCTCTCTTCGGTCCCCCAAGCACTTCAGTGAGACACCTTTCCCTCTGACCAGGCCCTTGTGGTTGCTGTCAGGCCTTCAGGATGGCACCTGGCAACAGACTGAGATCACTCCCACACCCACCTTGGTTTGGACTTGTGTAACTCTCCAGCCTTGCACATGGATGGACGAAAAAAAGAATTCACCACGTAAAGCAAATGATGTGAGGCAGAAAGGGAGTTTAGGAGACAAGGAAAAAGAAGAGAACAAGACGAGGGCATAGGAAGTGAGTCAATAGCTGGAGCAGGGTCCTCTCCCTCATACCTCCACGTTAGCCACCCTACAATATCTTCCTGTTCTTGCTCTGTTCAGCAATGTTAGTAAAATAAATTTTAGGAAAGTGGATGACTGGGTTACAGTTTGTCACCAGTTGCCTCTGCTGGGGGAGCCACTGAGAGCAGAAACCAGTCTCATAGTGTGACTATAAAAGCACGGAAAAACCCCTTCTACTTGAAGCAATCCGGCTGGTCCTGAAGCTAAATCCAACATTTTGTTAAAGGATTAGAAAAACACGGAGCTTTGATATACAGGCGCTCTTTGCATCACAGAAGAGACGCGACCTCGCTCAGGCTTACGGGTCTGTCCTCGCAAGTTTAATCGCTGACACCACTGAGGGGTTTTCCACTTACACTTCATGTGGTGGTGAGAAGAGGAGGAGGAAGAAGGGAAACTAAAATTAGCTGGGTAGTTTGGTAGTCCTTACCACACGGGCTTCAGGCTGTGTAGACTGATTGCTTCAAAAACTTTATTCAGTTAGGATCTCCCTCCAGTAATGCTTGAGTTATGGGGCTCTGATGTTTAGAAATTAAAAAGAAATGATGTATCCAGAACTAATGGCTGTTTCAAAGCATGTACGCACACTAACATCTTCCCAACCTTCATCTTTCTCCATAGCTTTCCTCTCTAGCTCCTGGGAAAAGTTGTTTGATCATTGTGAGGTTTTTTTTGGAGGGGAAGATGGTGTACTTAATCTAGCATCAAAGTATAAAAAACACTTTAGTAGACTGCATTTTGTGACATTTCTTACAGCTCTTGTCTCTCCCTGACTCTTTCCTAGAGCTTATTATTTTCAGCCTCTTTTCAACAGGGAGTTCCAGCTTCCAAGAGAGGGTGAGTTTTAAGAACAACAAAATAAAACCCAGGCCAAAACACAAGTTTCTGTGTCTGGTGGTGTGTCCAGCTGGCATTTGCTCTCCTGGAATGAGGTTCTGATTCACTCTGGCCCGTAACAAAACCAAAACTCTCAATCTAGCACGTATAAAGTGATGTCCGCTTCCCAAGAGAGGATTTCTCATGCTGTACTCATATCCTAGGCGCACAGACAGACTGCACGTCCAGGTTTGTAAATAACAGAATTCTTGAAAGATGAGGTTAAAGAATGCAGATTTTGGGCACGGAAGAAAAAATGGAGATCAAACGTAGCTTATTAAGGACTTTCAACCATCCTCTGATGGAAAGCACAGGAGAAAATTTTGCTGTATATTTTCCAGGACGTGACCTAGTCCATCTATGTTTTAAATGACTTAATCACTGTGGCTTTTCCCCATCACAATGGGAAAAAAAGGGGTTTACCAGCACAAATCCGGATGGAGGGATATTCAGGCAGCTGGTAATACCCCATCATTTCTGTGTACCTGCTGCGTGTGTAGATTCTGTACCCCGCTCTGTGCCCTTTCTGTACATTCTCTTACCCTGTTTCCTCACAGGAAAAAGAGTTTCAAAGAAGTCGATTAAAAATGGCCTTTGTGGGCAGGGTATGGCACATCTCACCTACCCAAATTAGTCAGAACCACTCTTTCACCTCACCTGCAAATGCTGAATTAAGAGCTGAATTAAAGTTAGCCTGACAAGAGCAGTTCTGCAGAGGCTTAGGGGCAAGAAGGGCTGTGGGTGTGCAGGTAATTTACTGCCACTTATGGCAGACAGCTCTGCTTAGCATTGAGGTACTGACACACACAAAAGACACCACCACTGAGCTCCCAGGTGGGCAGAAGCAGGCAACCAAAAGCCTAAGGAAAGTGTACCCTGATATTCTGTTATCTCCTGGTTTGAGAGAGCATTTCAGAAAGAAACCGCTCTCCCAGCTGTGTTCAGAGAAACAAAAGGTTCCTCTTCCTGACTATTTCTTTCTTTCCTATTGGTCCTATAGGTGCTAGAAAACACCACATAAATTCTACTTTAAAGTTATTTATTTACACATCTCTGACATTTATGGAAACTGTGGAAAGAGAATAATTTTTTGGCAGTGTTAGCTACTGAAAAGTCTATTTAAACTGACTGCAAAGCAGAGGAAGGCTTTTATGTCTTCAGCTCCACCTGCACCATTTCTAAATGAATGCCCCCAATACTTGGAAGTCTCTGTGAGCCTCTTTTCAATACTCTTCTTCCTTTAGTCACTGACACCTGGTGACATTGTGGCTCCCTTCACACAGGGCAAAGAGAGATGCCTGGAATATCTGTGCCACCATTAAGTGCAAGGAGATGGGCTCAAGCACCATGCCCTATCAGTGCACAGACCACCCCGGGCCTCTGAATTTCTCAGAAGTTTGTGATGCCCAGTATGCTTCTAAGCATTTGCATTCTGAATCTATTTGTACCCAAATTCCACTTACAAAGAGGCGTGTTTGATTAGGAAAAACCTCCTTCTGACCTATCAAGTTGGGAGAGCAACTCAGACTTGCCCAGGAAAGAGGAAGAGGTGTAAGAAGAGAGGATAACAGTGACTGTCCACCTCAGAGCTGGGGTGACACAGCCTGTCATGTGAAGGACTGGAGGAATATTCTTCAAAAACAAGCTACAATTTAAATAAAAGAAGGTTCCTCTTTCTTACTTGTACTGTGGAAGCACCTGTGTAGTAGTGTGTGTGCCTGATTGCTAAAAGTCTCCGTTTACTTTGCACAAAGCTGAGAGCGATGCAATTCTGACCGACATGGGGACTGGATTACCTGACCATGTCCCTAGCCTTGTATCAATGTGCAGGCCAGCCCTCTTGAAAGGAGAGTTCTGGCAGGCAGTGAAGACTGGGAAGTGGTCCTGTGTGTCATCCCCCTGAAACACACTAAACTTACCAAAGTTTTCTCCTCCCCAGATGTCCATTTGAGTATCGTATTTTCCCAGGTGGTTAAACCAGGACTTGTCGATCACAAAGATGCCTCCTGCTATGACAGGTGTCCTGGAAAATGAAACACAAGCCCACACAAAATAATCACATGTGTATGTAGCACTGCCATCTTCATTTTTACCATCTGTCCAGGTCTGGCAAATTGTATCTCATTTAAAAGAGAAAAACAGCAGAGCTGGGACATGAACCTGCAGCAGGCTTCTGAGATCCCCCTCACTAGATCATCCTCCTGAATTTGTTAGATCATCCTGCAAGCACTACATGAGTAACGCTGTGTGTTTTCCATTTATACAAACACACGTGGTGTGGAGGAATGACAGGGGCAGCGTCTGATGGCTGTGTTCACCACGCAGACACAGTGTGAGAGACTTTGCTGAACGTACTGCTCTGCTGTTAGCAAGCTGGTTGCTTCTAGAGTACAAATCAGAGGCTCACAAATTACACAGAGGAATCGAACCATACTTTTATGTTACAAACAGGGGGCTGTCTGCCTATACAGACAAGCACTGTGACTTTTTATATCAGGATTTGTCACATTCGACATTCCTCAGAGCTACGGACACAGCAGCGAGGCTGGCAACAACTGCTCCAGCCAACAGAGTCTGTTTTGTCCATGGGCACGCGTATTTAGGAGGGGAGGATAATTCTGTGCTCAAATTACTAGGCAAGATTCAGTTCCCAGGTCTGCTTTACACTTCCTGGGTAACTGTTTAGCTGCTTCATTCCTTAATTCTTCACCTGGAAGATGAAGGTAATTGAAAACCCCCAGAGGGATTTCTGAGGCATTCAGAGTGTTGAGTGAGACCACAAAAACAAGCATATAGAAGAAGAGGTGGCTCATGGAGGTGGCAGGCCTTACAAGCCATGTAAGCCTTACAAGTGTGTAATTGCTATTCTTACAATATTCAGGGAGTAACACACTCAGAATTAGGATACAGACAGAAAATAACACGAAGAGTTCATCATTACCAAGTGAACATTGTGGCATTTCATCCTCAGTGAGGCAGTCCCTATACGCTCCTTGCCATACAGGTGAAGGCTTAGTAAAAGCATTTGGAGGACTGTACACAGTCCATCAGAGACAGCTACCTTATAGACTGAGTTGGGTCTGTTCTGGACATCTTCTGCTCTATAGGAATCTGCTCCCACTTAAAGTGAAGGCTCCAGTCAAACCCTGAGAAGGAAAAAAACCACATCAAATAGGTTTTGTTATTGTTTTTTCACTTGCTTCACTGACAGCCTCCACCTTTACATCACAGGCTACCTCTGCTTTCCTTCTCTGACCTCCCTCATGGTCTACCCAAAATGGCAAGAGTCTATCCTAATGTAGCTAAGAATTCACCAGCTTCTGTCTTGGCATCCTCATCCCTTAGATCACAGATCGCTGCTGAGCTCCACTCCGTATCTTCAGGACAGCGTTGTCAGCGTGTTTTGGCCACTCTGTCTTACACTTCACTGTCTGCCAAAGTTATGTGGCTTTAATCAAAGGACTTTGTAGGATGTGATGTATTCTGGGAACAAAGACCTGCAGACCATTGTAACCATCACCTCTCTCAAGACTATCATTTCTTTATAGTTGGCCTGTGGCGGACAGTCGAGCACAGCACAGTCACTAACATTATACTGGTGTTAAGGGTAGCCACAAAAGGAGTAGCCTTTGGCTGGCAAGCACAAGCAGTGAACCCCGGCCAGAGAAGAAGAGCACCAGGCACTGTGGGTAACCACAGGAAGAGCTGCAAGGGGGTTCAACTGCCTGGCAGATAGAAGCAGGAACTGGAAGGCCCTGTCAGACTCCAGTATCCATACTGTGTTATGGTATTGTGTTGTGTTTAATCGGTTAATTAAGCTCTGAAAGTGCAAAATGTTGTGACAGTGATGCAAGCTCCAGAGGAGAACACTAGCTGGGTTCTGTTTTAACTCTGCAAAAGATCTGAATTTCCAAGTTGCAGGAAAAAAGAGGACAGAGAACCCATCAGGAAAGATCATCACTGTTTTCTTGGAAAGGCAAAGAGAACATAAATTATTTTTCATGCACCATCCCTCAGGCCTAACTTACAGAAGCTATTCATTGTACCCACCTCCTCTCAAATCTGCTGACGCTGCCAGGTAGGCAAAATTATCCAGGCTGATAACATCTATGATTGGACTCACCACTCGAGTATAATCCTGAGGGAGAGAGAGAGAAAGCAAGAAAAAAAAGGAGTCAGGTTTTTCTGGAAGGTCAAGGGTGCCAGAGATCAGAAAACACAAAGTTGCCCTTGTAAATCTTTGTCTGGCATCTCCAGTACAGTTCTGGCAGCTGAGCAAGTGATCTGTGGCCACTACATCCACACGTGGAGATGGTGGTTATTAGCTAACTGCATGCCATGGGCATGGGGAACGGCGCCTGGGACCCCAGTACTCAGGACTGCTGCTAAGAAACAGCTCTTTATTTCCTGCCCAAGTGACAGGACATGAATCACTGTCCCCAAGGTTTTGTGCGTGGTTTTGCTATCTATGACAGCATACCTGCTGCTCAGCCATCCTTGAATGAACTCATTATCATCAGCGTAGAAATGATCAACACACTGAGACAGCATCTTCATCTTACTATGAATCAAGACTTCACATTAAGAATCACAGTGCAAATTGAAAACAACATAATATTATAATATTAAGATACTGGAGATACTTTACTGGCATTAAGGGGTATAGATATTTACAGCTTTCCTTTGCAATCCTTTTCTGAAGTAGACGTTGAGACTTTAACAATATTTCAACATCATGAGACACAGCATTAAAGAGTGCCGTGATAGCTGAAACAAGTGATAAAACTGGGAGAGCTGTCCATGCCAGAAACAGCATCTTGTTACCAGACAGCTGCCAGCCTCCATGCCTTCCCTATTAAACCTCCATTCTGTGGCTTGCAATAGCTCCCACTGCTGTGGCCCCCTTGGCCAGCACGGCACATCCCAGGCAAGAGCCCATCATCCATGCACGTTCCCCTCTGTTCTGTACGAGCATGGCTCCCTCCAGTACCCACCTGGCAGCCTGGGCTGGGTAGGGCAAGTCTGAAATCTGAACCAGGATGCATCCCAGAAATGTAGGAAGTAGGTCAGAAATAGGCTGCCTTGAAATCTGCTCACTAAATAATAGTGGTGTTGGCACCCAAGCTTTCGCAACTTAGATCCCTTCCTGACGAAACTAGTGAGGTCCTTTCTGCCTGGGGACCCCTGTGCTGCTGCTGCTGCAGCTTGACTTAAAGAGCGGCAGTAAAGTAAATATTTATGGGCTTCCGAGATGGAGGATTTATTGAGCAGGGAGAAAAAAAGCTGAAGCTTTTAAGTCATCAATCCTGAAGTTTCAACTTCTTCCACTCTCTCTTATTAAGCCAAGAAAGACATGAACACAAGGCAACATTAGAGCCTCCACCCCTTCTCTTGGGGCCCATTACTCCACGGCATCCTCCTTTCAGAGCAGGGGATCAATCCCAGCCACTTACAAGCATGGCTGTGACTTCTCCCATTACCTCTCCCCAGTTTGCTCCATATGTTTCCCCTACAGTGCAGTCAGGGTGACAGCTGCTAATATTCCTGTCTCGTCATCACTCTTCCAGCCTCACACCAATCCTTTCCCAAGTGAACCAGCAAAGGGACATCCCTGCACTCACAGGCAGCTCCTCTGCACTAGGAAGCCACCTGCATGCAGGTGGTGTGTGTTGGCAGCTTGGCAGAAGCATTAATGGAAGGAGAATTTTGGCAGTGACAAAGCAGAGGGGAAGGTCCAGCAGCAAGAAGGGAGATGGCAATCATGGAAAAGTTGCACAGTGTGTGCTGCAAAGTGGCTGTCCTACGAGGTGGGCAGGAAGCACAAAGTGGCTGTCCTACGAGGTGGGCAGGAAGCACAAAGTGGCTGTCCTACGAGGTGGGCAGGAGGCACAAAGTGGCTGTCCTACGAGGTGGGCAGGAAGCACAAAGTGGCTGTCCTATGAGGTGGGCAGGAAGCACAAAGTGGCTGTCCTACGAGGTGGGCAGGAGGCACAAAGTGGCTGTCCTACGAGGTGGGCAGGAAGCACAAAGTGGCTGTCCTACGAGGTGGGCAGGAAGCACAAAGTGGCTGTCCTACGAGGTGGGCAGGAAGCACAAAGTGGCTGTCCTGCGAGGTGGGCAGGAGGCACAGCACCTGCACTAGACATGAGGTGCAAGTCGGTGGTTCAAGCACTCACCATTGCATCCCATCACTCAGCACCTCCTGCCCTGCCACACTGGCAGGAGAACGTAGAAGCCCATCAGGGATCTCTTGCCCATATAGCTCAGGCTGTACCTTCCTCTGTAACAGTCTGTCTGAGATGAGGAGTAGCTGGGCAGGCTTTGTCCTCACCAGCATTGCTAATGGCATGTGAGGATAGAGGATCCACCAGTACAAGACAGCCAGCCCCATCTACCGCAGAGGGGGACATGGTGCTCACCTCTTTTACTCTCTGAAGCATTGGCTGCAGCCACTCGCTGTTGACTTCACAGTGGCTGTCCAAGAAGGTGAGAATGTCAGCAGCAGCCACTTCAGCTCCTCGCACCCGAGAGCGAATTAGCCCTGCAGAGAGGAAAGAGCAGCAGCAGAGCAGTAAGGTTAGGAAGGGAAACAACTGACCCTCCTTCAGAAAAAACACGATGTGTGGCCATTACAGGGGAAGAGCAGATGACTCTCCTAGATCACACCTCCATCAGGAGCGACCCTCTTTCAGAAAAAACATGACTCTCCTAGATCACACCTCCATCAGGAGCAGAGAGCAGCTTTAGCAGGGCAACCCCCGGGGAACACTGTCAGCTGAGCCCTTCCAGCACACAAAGAATGACCTCGCCTGTCCCTTCTGTCCATGCACGGAGCTTTCATCTGGCTCCTGCTGTGATGCCATCCTCTTTCCCCTC
>NW_010195531.1:46870-50273 GCF_000695765.1 Mesitornis unicolor
CCACAGGTACCTTGCTGCTGCCTGCTCGGTGTCTCTCCCATTAGAGCACCCTGCCTCCCCCCTCACCACTTCCACAGGAATAAGCTCTACTCTCTGCTTGTTGCCTTTCTTACCGCTTCTCTGCTTTATTCCCTTCTGTCCTTTACTCTGCCCTGTGGTCAGAGACATCGTCCTGGCTCTCAGATGTCACTGTACTTTCTCACAGACCATCCAACTACCTGGGATGCTCTTCACGAACTAAGCAGTGATTCCTGTCTCCCCCTCCAGGTCCTTGCACCAGGCTTGCTGTGCACCGACAGCTCTAGAAATAAGCCTGCACATGTAAGTCAAACTAAAGAACAGCTGGGAAAGTCAGAGTTACCATTTATGCACACAGGACATACATGAGAAGTAACTTTCCTTAACTGTATCTCTTTATGACAGATATATGACTGTTTTTCCCTCCTAGACAGTTTGTTATCTTGCACTCTGAGCTTAAAAGGACAGCACTTACATATGCATCTATATTCATAATGATCTTAAATATGTGGCCAGGGCCTCCGGACACCACTTCTCGTTATTTTAGGTATGAAATGAGAGCTCTGAAGTTTGAGACTTGATAAGCCAGGTTCTCTCTCCACAGAGCCTCCAAACCAGGAAGCAGCTGACAGGCAAACAGGGCCATGTGGGAAAATCTGCAAAATCTTTGTACCTGCAAAGCTTTCCACACTCACCTTCTCGCCGGGTGTTTCGCAGACACTTGACCTTCGGGATCCTGGTAAGGAGCTGGCAGTCCTCAGCTTTGGGAAGGCAAAAAAAATGTGGCACACATGCATGAATTATTTGGCTTCAACAGAGAGCTCCAATTAACTGTTCTCCTGCTTCTCAATGGGAGGGGAAATTCTGCTTTCACTTAACGTCACATTAATCAGCCTGATGGCCTTAATCCCGTTGTCTAGAGTACACAAAAGAGCCCTGCCTGCTCGCTGTGCTCCTCGGACAGCTGAGCCTGTGTTTCCTGACAGCCTGAGCAGCCAGGCCTTTGCCCTCCCGTGCTCACCGCTTCACAAGAACAACGGGGCACGCGCTGGCAGCGTGGCACCAAGCAACGGTGAAACTGAGAGGCCACAGGGACCCAGGGCTGCAAATCACCACAGTGCCAAGTAAAAGAGAGTCCTTGCCTATAAAGTGATCTCCTCCGCTCTCTTTGCCTTCATCGGCTCGTCTAGGCATTTCCCAGCATTTGTTCTCGGGGCAGTTTTTGCTTGATTTCATTTCATAAAGGCCACAGGGATGTGACCCACTTCTCTGGAGACACCATTACATTAACACACGGATGCCTAACGAAGGGCTCTGCTGACAGCTCGCCAGAAGCTCGTGCCGTCCCCCATTCACATCGCCCAGGGAAGATGATGAAGAGGAACAGACACCGGCTCCAGCCCAGCCATCCCAGTGAGCACTGGGGCTTTAGTTCTCTGCCATCCTCTCTATTCCTGCCCTAGCAGAGGCCACCGGAATAGCAATTTTTAACTTGCTCTTTTCCCTTGCTCCACCAAGTTCAGCCCAGTTTCCATGATTATTCCACGCTCCTTTTCATGTCTCTCACCTCCCCTTTCCTGCTGTTATTATCGCACAGACCGAGTGCTCTGGGGAGAACGCAAAGGCCATTAGGCAAAGCGCATCTCTTGGCACGTTCCTGCTGGAGCATTTCCATTCTCAGGGATAGATGTAATCTGAAATACTGCTCTTGTGTGAGCTGTCACAGGATGGGGCTTTTTAAAAATCTTTCCATTTACCTGGGAGCCTAAATGGGAGATTCTGGCTGAGCCCTGTGCAGTACAGGTCCCGGAGATTTATCAGTGTTGATCTGGTACACTTTAGCCATTAAGAATTTAACTTCTAGATGCCAAATATGGTACATTTAGGACTGTTTGTTGGAGATGCTCAGAAAAACCCAACTCTAACAGCTGGGCACAGCTCAGGCCTTATCCAAATCACACTATAAGGACCTCAGAAAGTTAAACCCCTAATCACAGCATCCACCTTGAACACTTTCTTTTGGCCAAAGCTACATAAGTCTTTAGCTGCAAAATCAAAAGAGCAATGCTTCCTTACCTCAGCAGGCCAAAGTGGGCATTCCCAGCTATCTGTAAAGTGTTCTGAAGGAGTAATTATCAATTATTATGAGTGGCACACAACTAGATTGTCCTTGAATCTAGCGCACGTCATGGGAGAAGCAAGAGGTCTCGTGTCCCCACCACCTCACCACTACTACACAACAGCCAGGAGCGAGAGTGCAGATGGAAAGAGCCCACAGCCTCCAGTCTGCAGGTCTGGTGGGACTCAAGCAGAAGACACTCCATCCCTGTGTCAAACCGCAGGAGAAGGTATGGAGCTGCCCAAAGCAAGAACCCTTCCATGGCCTCCCACGGGGACGCCCGGGATCCCAGACACGTGGAGGCAGGCAGACAATCTCACCCCAGGCTGCCTGCAGGACCCCAGGCAGCAATTTTCTGTAGGCTACATTGCATCCTCTTGCTCTCTCTTGGTTTGTAATTACACACTCTGCTCATGTACACCACTGCTACACACACATGTGCGCTAGACAGCTTACAGAATGGTGCACAATGAAACCAGACAGAGATCTCTGGCAACCTGGCCAAAACTGCCAGACTGATGGAAAGGGAAGACCCCATGGAAAGGAAAAAAGGAGGAAGAAGCTCTGACTTCTGCCATGCATGGATGTAAACTAAACACAGGAAAACTTCCTCCCTTTTCTTCTTCTCTTGCACATAGACAAGAAGGAGTCTCTGTGAGGGAGGGGGACCGAACTGGGTAAACAAAAGAGAGAAGAAAGAAGGGAAGAAACAAGTGCCAGGGAAATAGGTCCATACTTACGATCTGAGCTGAAGTCATCTACCAAAATGATCTCCTGGATCAGGCTGGGAGGGGTGCGGTTCAGGACACTGCAGAGACCCCGGGAGGAAACACACAATCTTTGTGAGTTGCCACAACAACAACAGTGGTAGGACTGACACAAACCTGCTATGCTATGCATTACCGCAGGAATACCGAACTCCAGTAATGTGGAAGGGGTAACGCTGCCCTTGTACCAGGGCTCCCTGGCAGCAGTCAAACTGCAAGCAGGAATATCCCAGAGAGCTGTGGCATCTCAGCTAAACCTTACAAGGACCCACAGCCAGGAAGGTGACTGCAGGACGTGTCTGGGGGCAGCTAAGGATGCTGCAGCACGCTCTCTGCCTCTAAACAGAGACACAAAGACCCGTCCCAAGGCAGCCAGGAGGCCGTTCCCATCTGCCAGGCTCTGGGCAAAGCTCCTCACTGCTGGGGAGTGGAAAGGGAGCTGCCATTTTGCCCAGCAAGAAGCTCTGTCTCAATCACAGAATCACAGAATCGCTCGGTT
>NW_010195532.1:0-54825 GCF_000695765.1 Mesitornis unicolor
GATGTCCTGTAAATGTTTAATAGATATTGAAATCTAGTTCACTCAGCCAACTCTGACATTTTCAGCTTCTGTAAAACTCAGTAAACAGAATCTAGTCTGCATGGTAAAGTCAGGAGTCTAAATCCTCTAAGCTTTTTCTTATACCAGTAATCTCAGAGACTTTTACAGACAAATTATTTACTCCTGTAAGTGAAGATCTGCTGAATTCAAAGCAGAAAAGAGACTCAGCCCTATTTCATTCCCAAGTTTCCTTCTGTGGGTAGCAGGTGCCTTGGTTTCAGCTTTCTTATCCTCAATGTCCCTATTTTTACCCCTTTATGGCACGTACTTGAATGATAAGAAGTGCAGCCTTCCGCTTCTAAGACACTGTTTCCTAGGAGGAAGAGCAGCCCTAATCTCTGCACAGAGATAAGGAGCCACTTAGACCTACTGCATATTCTTAGTATTTCTTTGCAAGAACATGCAGTGAAACGATGTTCAGCCTTAGAAGCTGTGTCCTAAAAGCAGTGAGGGTTGGCAAAGCTCAGCATTTGTGAAAAGCCCAGGCTATTTATTTAGAGGCCTAAATATGCTTTTTGGAGTCTGACATTAGGCACTGATTTTTAAAAAATTTCTTCTTAAGAGAAACTCTATATTACATACAAAATTCTTTCACCTCTTAGAAGTCTGGAAAACTTCTGCCCAATTCTGGGCTCCCCAGTTCAAGAAGGACAAGAAACTATTGAGAGAGTCCAGCATAGAGCCACTAAGATTATGAGGGGACTGGAGCATCTCCCATACGAGGAAAGGCTGAGAAAGCTGAGTCTGTTTAGCTTGGAGAAGACTGAGGGGGGAATCTCATTAATCCTTAAAAAAATCTGAAGGGCGAGTGTCAGGACGATGTGACCAGACTCTTTTCAGTTGTGCCCAGCAACAGGACAAGGGGCAATGGTCCATAGGAGGTTTAACTTAAACATAAGGAGAAACTTTACTATGAGGGTGACAGAGCACTGGACCAGGCTGCCTGGAGAGGTTGTGGAGTCTCCTTCCTTGGAGGCATTCAAAATCCTCCTGCAGGAGCTCCTGTGTGATCTTCTCTGGGTGATCCTGCTCTGGCAGGGGGATTGGACTTGATGATCTTCAGAGGTCCCTTCCAAC
Organism: Mesitornis unicolor; assembly: GCF_000695765.1. NCBI lineage: Eukaryota > Metazoa > Chordata > Aves > Mesitornithiformes > Mesitornithidae > Mesitornis > Mesitornis unicolor. The sequence continues at coordinate 1,138 of NW_010195532.1, forward strand.
CCCTACCATTCTGTGATTCTGTCTGTGTCCTATGCGACCTATACTGCTAAATGGGAAATATACTATCATACAATAGTTCTCCTGACTTCAGTTGCACTTTCACTAAACAAGGATCCCATCTTTCCTGCAATTAAAGTAAACTTCCTTTGATTTTAATGAAGATTTTGCCTGTACAAAGTGTCTTCTGTTGGTTTCAGGTGCTAGATTTAAGTGCTGTACAGTACCACCATAGTCCACCTCACTTCTACTCCTCCACCACCTACCACACAAAATAAACAAATAAAAATATATATATATCAGAGAACACTTTTGATCCAAACCCACAGCAAACTATACATCTGTTCAAAATGGTGAAGAATATTGATGAGGCTAAAGTTTAAACAGTAGCTTAATGTATGGAAGCAACAGGATTTAAATGGGTACAGATGTTTTAAATTAGGGCAGCCTGTGGGCAGGATGAATTTATCTGGCATGAACAGGTCAGCTTGAAATCTAATACAGAGTTTATTTACTATTGTTAACTTAATACAGAGCAAATAGCAGGTGAGTGTGAGCAGGGCAGTTGTAATTCCATCAGGAGCTGCTGGTTATATCACAAACCATGAGCACAAAGCACGATTCACCAGAATCCTTGGACTGATTTATCGCCTTTTCCTTTAGAACTGGGCTGCAATTGGATCAGATCCAAGGTCTGGGTCCACACAGACTCCATCCATCCATTGCTGCATGTCATTAACCTATTAAGCTTCCCATGGCAGTGCTCTCATTTTACCACTCCCTGCTGGCTTCTGTCATCCTCCAGTCATCGTTATGTCTTCCTCTTTTCGGAACCCCCTGTATTCTTTCCCTGTTTTGTTCGTGTCTCCTAAGCTCATGACATTTTTAACAACTTATTGTAATCAAGTAAAAGAAACCACTAAGCAAGCACTTGGTGTGATCACATTAGACAAGTTATTCACCCACGTGTCAAGGTAATTGTAGCTGTGTTAAGTCATTGAAACACAAGGTCCTAGTTATGTTTTGACTTCATTGAATACAGGACTTAGTCCATAATTAAATGAAAAAGTGGGAAGGACAAAGACCAGTCCTCACATGTTCACAGAGAGCATGATTGTCAGAATATTTTTTTTTTCATATCCTGAAGTCAAACGTTGATTTTTGTTCCCAAGCTTGCTTGGAGGGGGAAAAACAACCAACCAACCAAACAAACAAACAAACAAAACCACACCAAAAAAATACGCAAAGCCATTTTTGGCTCAAAGACTCAGATCCTAGCTATGCTATCAGAATTCCAGAGAAGCTCTACAGATCCCATCACAAAACTGTACTACAAGTCACTTTTGTATTTCAACCAAAAAAAATCAATTGCACTTCCAGACAGCTTTAATGATCCCATTCCCATAGGCTTAACATTTTTGTTGGTACAGTAGTAAAATGAAACATGAATCTTTCCACAGGGTGACGATCAGGGTCAAGAAGAAATGAGAAGCCAGCAGCAACTGCAGATTCTACCTACAGCACTGCTGAAGTGTGTGCCAAATTGATGCTTGGTTTTACACCGTAAATTTAGCAACGTGATTTATGTAGTTTTGAACATTTGTTTTTAAACAATTGCTTGAGTTCCCTCATGTTTCAACCACTTTGGGATGCAACAAATCAACCAGGTGGCCAAGATGTGTTACAGGCTGCAAAGAGCACGCACAACACCGTGCCCCCTGCTTCAAGCTGAGCACCACTGAACAATGAGAAAATCCCCTTTCACCACTGGATTCTGAACATCGACTAGCAGGTTTCTGCTGCTGAGGAGCAGGTTGGGGCTTGAGCACTGTCCAGCAGGTGTACAGTTAAAATTAAAACTCATTTGTGTAACACAAACACATGGCTGGAGCATGCCCTCTTCCTCATGCCCATCAGCTATCTGTGTAACAGCCCTGTAATACCAGAATTACCAGCTGACTCCACAGCCAGTTTTAAGGCTACCCCATAGCATTTCAGTCTTAATAGATAAACATGGTAAGCTGGTGGAAGCTGGTCAGGAGATACAGCTGTTGCTGTTTTTACATAGCTTCCCACCTTGGGCGTGTACACAGCAGACACAATGTCATCTGATCTCATTCACTCCTCTGGGCCATGTCCCAACACAGAACAGCTGATACAACTTACCACTTAAGAACTGCAAGCACTAAAAGTTAAAAAGATCTTCATTTTCACTACTTTTTTTCCCCACAGGTGAAGTAGCAATGGCCTCATGAGAATCTGACGGTGTTCAGCTGGTATCTGGTCAGACACCTTTATACTGGAAAGATTCTGGCAATATAGAAATGTTAAGCTAGAACTGCCAATTCCTGATTTTCAGAACAGATTTTAGACTGCCTCCCAAGAAGACATATCATTTCAGAAACAACTGTGCTGTAACACAATTAACACTGCTCTAAGACACCAGCTGATTCATCTCTCCAGCCTCCTCAGAGCCTGGCCATCACCATGTAGCTAATGCACGTAGGTGCACGGCCACGCATCATGTAGGTCCACGTACACATACACTGTGAGCTCCAGGAGGTATCAGTGCCTTGCTGTAGCTCCTCACAGGCAGCACTGAAATAAAGTTTGTTACTGCTAAGAAGACCTCGAAGGTACAGATAGGAACACAGAACATGCTGGCAAAGCCAACATAGTAAGTAAACAATGTCTGTGAGGCAAGACCCTATCCTCAAACAGCGTAGCAACAGCTCCACTGCGTCTGACTACTAACCACCTCCCTTCTCCCTCTGTTAACTCCCCAACATACCATTTGTTGCGTGTTTAGCAGACACAAAAACAGGACAGGTCCCTCCACAGTCTCGAAGGAGCCAGGGGCTCAAAGAGCTCCGCCCATTTGTCTGCTGGGCAGGAGGCTCCAGCTGCAGATGCCTGAAGTGCAAGTCTCAGTGCTGCCCCTGGGCAAACCGAAGCCTACAAAGCGCCTCAGAGCCATCTTGGGCATCTCTTCATCCTTTCAGTGCTTTCTCTGAATCCTGCCTACACGCTGCCTCGGTGCCATCGCCGGGCTGTGAGATGCCACCGGACGGCCCCCGCCGCACCACCTCTGGGCTGTGAGGGGTCTCCATATTGCGTCGGCGCCATCTTCAGGCTGCGCGGTGCTCCTGCGCCAGCGCTCTTAATGACTCCCCAGCGGTCCTCACACGTTTTCTTACTTTCCCTCACATGGTGTCTTAAAATTTTTTCAGCTCAAAGGTGTCTCCTGCCGTCTCCCTCTGGGCAGCTCAGAGCCTTTTTTGTCCTCTCCATGTCTTCGAGCTGCCCTGCTGCCATCTCTGCACTGCCTGCTGCTTACAGGCTGCTTCAGCAACATGTGCCTCTGAACTGCCTCAGTTTCTCCTGTTTCTTTTTTGCCCTCTCCCTTAAAGCTTCTGCTGGGCCACCAGTCATAATTCTGCTAAAAGCCTCACAGGATAATGTCTTCAGTGTAATGGAAAATGAGATGCTCTGAGTCTTCAGCTCACCAAGGCTGGAGCCTGGCAGACCTGCCATTAGCCCTCACAAAAGCCTTGACACTGGCTCAGCACACCAAAAGAGCTGAGTGAGCAACATCCTGGCAGCCTGGGCCTGAGTATCAGGCCAGCAACCAAAATTTCTGAACCAGCAATGGGGAAGAAACCTAGTTCTTTATAACAAACTAGATAGCTTAAGATGCCCACAGCTGGTCAGCTAGGACGTGCCGGGCACTTCCATCCTACATCAGCATGGCGAACAACAGAGCCAGGATATGTTTGATCAGCCACCAGAGAGGTCAGGCCTTCAGCGGCACAGTCTCTAGGAATCATTTGTCATGCCTTGCCACTAAATAAAAGCTACCACGGATGGATAGGAGGGCTTTGATGCAGTGTTTAGTATTCACGGTTTATTATCAGCTAACCCTGTTTGGTGCACCATGCAGGACAAACATGTAAATCCGTCAGAAATCTAGGATCTGAGAAATATAGGCAATACAATGTGAGCATATAATAGAGCCATTCTCCAAGGATTGCACACTAATTTCCCCTTTTTGTTGAAAAATTCCTTGCCAAAATTCAAAACTATGTTCCTGAATTAGTTCGGGCTGGATAGCTGGAAGGCATTTTCCTGAAGCCCTCCTGAATCTTCTGCTTACCTATGACTATGGCAGGACATCTGTTCAGTGGAGGTGCTCAATGTGAGTTTATCACAGCTGTGCTCTGTGAGCTGTGATGACTCTCCACCTGCTCCTGGCTGAAATTAGAGCAGTTTCAAAATGGGAATATACATTTTCTACCCTTCCTCAATCTTTCAGTAAAAAATATAAATGGTCTTCTCATTCTTTTTTTTCCCTTCAGCTTCCAGCAGCTTTAATTTTAATTTTAATTTTCTAGCGTAAGAACTGAAAGACATAGGAACAAAAACCTAACGTTTCTTCTTTTGGCATGGGAACTATAATGGAACCTAAGGGTGGTATTATCTATTATTTGTATTACCAAGGGGCCTAGAAAGCCTACTTGGGGACAAAGTTCCTTTTGTCCTCTCAGTACAGGAGACAGTTCAAGAACAGAACAGAAAAGACAGTCTTAGATTGTACCTATGCAATCCAGTCATGCCCATCCCAGACAGGCATGAAGTAGCAATGACCCAGACTTGTACATCTATAAAAGGCAGTGGAGATTTGTCTAGAAATACTTACCAAGGTCCTGGAAGCATTAAATATTTCACTAGCATAGTCCTGTGCTGGAGCTAATAAACCCTGCCTCTCAGTATTTAGGAGCCAAATATCACCCTTACATTAATTCTAATTCTTACATGTAATTTGAAATATGGCTATATTAGAAGGCTCCACTGAAGTCAAAAGTAACTTGTTTCCACATTTCACCTTGGTCTTGTTGGCATTTCTGCCAGTGAAAAAACTGCTCTTGCTGCCACCTTTAGATAAACCTCCTGCTACTGCGGTTTGTCAGTGACCAAATGGTCTGTATGGGCCTGATGAGAGAATAGCAAGACCAGCCACAGGGGATAATCAAGAAGTATTGGAGCAATATAGATAAAGCAATAGGTGGACAGCTAAACACTTAATCTCACTCTTGTGGAAGCCTTTTAGCCTGTGATCCTAGTGATGCAGACCAGTCTGGGGCAGGTAAAAGAAAATACCTCTTCTCATAGTATGTGGGAAGTTCATACCTACAGGAAGTCAGAAAATGAAATACTTGTGGACAGATTTTAGTGGATCATAATGTTTTATGAGTTATAAAAGCTAGAGTTATGCCTGCCTTACTGAGTTCAGCTCAAAACTAAAATGAAAATAGGAATTTGGCTTGGGTTATATTAGAAATTAGAATTTATGTTAGAGTTACATTTTGAATCTAAGTACTGAGAGTTCAATGAACAGGTTTACATTAAACAACATGTCTGATAAAAACTTAAGCGATATATACCAAGAAATGAGTAAGTAAAGAGTCGTCAAAGCCTGAAGTATTCATACCACGTCAGGAAGGGTTCTTACATTCTAACACCATCTATAAAGAATTACCAAGGTAGCAGTGAGCGATACATGTCACACTGAATTCAGGGCAAGCAAAATAGATCACTGAACAGATCCAGTGTGGAAAAGTCCTTTTTCCCACTGTCCTAGCTTTTTAAGTCATGGATGTTGGGAAAAGCATTTATTTTACATTTACATTTACATTGTGAAACTAGTTTTGTTTCTGTGTACTAGTGATGAAGTGCTTGAGGAAGAACATGTATCTGAACTTGAGGAGTAAATTGAGCTGTGGAGTGTTACCCATCTTGGCTTTTACTGGGTAAAACTAATCCCAGTCCTGTATATATTTCCCAAAATCTTAGCTTCATAAAAACTTCAGGTACAGTTTCCAGCCCTTCTGATACAAAAGTTGTTAGAACGTGATACAATGCACAGTAAATGTTAGAAAAACAGTGAAAAGAAATCTTTTTTTAATCTTATGATTTTACAACAATAACAGGGAGTAATGGGCCATTTCATGATTTTTAATCTCTAGATAAAGGCCTCACTGGTGAATAATACTGTGAATCTGTGGAAATACTTCCTTAAGTGCTAGAAAAGAATTATCATGTAATGAGTTTTGCAGTGGATATGTAGAACTCATTTAGATATAAAATGTAATTATGTGGTACGTATCCTGATTAAAAATGGTCTGTTACTGTCTGTTACTGTCTCCTTTTTGATTATTATCCTCATGGCAATTCATCTATGTCTGTTAGAGACAGAGTAAGATGAGGCGACTGTTAACACCTCATATATAACATCTGGAACACCCTATAACATATTTGGCACAGTAAGTTGAGGCAATTTGAGTAATGCTTTATTGTTTCAAGTTATAATGATTTCTGTTTTAAAAGCAGAAAGTGGTAGAGAAGAATACAGTGAAAAAGGAGGCCCTTCTAAATGAAATAAGTATTTTTTAAAGATTCGCTGTGATTTGAACAGCAGAATGAAATTACTTTCAAGAAATCCAGAAAATATTAATTTCTCTAATATATATGGTATATAACTTAACCTTAAATCCCGTATTTGGTAAAGAGTTTTATATAAATATAAATATAAGTGTCCATTATGTACTATGTACGGAAGGATTGAAAAAGAAAATACTATATGTGCTCCATAAACATGCAATGTCATTCTTTTTTTCTGGGATAGAAAGCTGCATGCTTAAAGCTACTGGACAGACAGACAGAAACAGAGATCTATCCTGACATATTCTTAGGGACATGGATTGTTGTACTTTTTTTCCCAATTCCTGTCACAATGGATCCATTTTGTAACCCTGCTCCTTCGCTCCTGGGCATGCCCTGCTCTAGCACCCAGCAGGAGTAAAAGGAAGGAAGAAATAAGAAACAAAAAAGGAACCCGTGGAACAAGCCAACCCCCTAGCCCAACAGGCAAAATGTGTAACAATTCCGTGTTTACACATTTTGACTTTATTTTAGATCATACGTATGTTTTCTTTCTTTTTGGGCTTTGTTTCCTTCAGAACAAAATTAGTCTATGTCCTACCTTTCAAGTTCATTGAAAGATGTTGGAACACACAAAAATTGCGAGTAACATTAAAATGTTAGGCACTCCAAAGTGGGAAATGTCAGAATTAAGATTATCTATGCATCATCTCCCTCTTGGTTGTATACATTAATTACACAACGACAGCTCATAATGTTTTTATTTCAGGCATCCCTTGCCTTAGTCAAGGCACAGAGCACAGAGTGCTTAAGAATTAAGTTGGGGATTTATAAGGTACAGTATCTTGATTGTCTTAATGTGCACTACAGTGTGTGCAATTATTCCTGTGGCCACGGCGTTTAGAGACACTATCAGAGGTTGGAAGTAAAGGTAGGATATATGGTAGACATTACTGTAACAAAAGAGATCCCTTGTCCCAAAAACTTTCCAAGCTAGACAAACAGAAGAGCTGTGGGTTAGAAAAGCAGTAGCAATCAATTTGCCCTGAGTCCTGACCACTGTATTGCCCCCACAAGGAATTAGTGGAGCTCTGACAATAAATCCTGTAGCTCAAAAGGTGATTTCTGGACAAAGTGTGGCTATGCTGAAGAGTTTCTGATCCAGCTACCTTTGCCCTAGAGTGCTGGATTATTCTTTGCAGAGAGAAAGCAAGAAAGGCAATTCAAACTGGTGATAACGCCCTGGAGTTAGGTCTGTGATGGATGTCACACATTGTCACAATATAGAATAGCTCCCTAAAATTAAGAAGACACAACAGATCTGGATCTCAATGCTTCTCTACCAGTGAGGCTCACAGAATGTTGCTGTGGCACACTTGGAGCTTAATTACTTATTCATACATTACCAACAACAATTTCAACTATATCCTAGGCCTCTTCTTTGTCAAGGCAAGTGGCAACATTATTTAAATACAGTTTTTTACAGACGGTAGCACAGCTTGATTGCCAGAGATGTCTGTGATTAGAACATCAAGTTTTACAGCTTTTGCAATAGAGCAGTCCTTTCTCTAATGGACCCTTAGAAAAACTTCATTGTTCCCTTTGATGGATTTACATTTGTGCATTTACATACACAGAAATAAAAATCAACCGTGAGATGAAGTAGGACCTGCTTATATAGATGAGGCTGTTCCTGTATGGACACGTTAAAGGAAGGAACCTCACAAAACTCTTTTGTTGCTGCATCCAAATGACCCAGAAAGAAAACTGCACTAAACTTTGCTCATGTGAGTTGCCGGCTTCACTCATGACACTTATACATGACACCAGCAGAGTGCACCCAGACACGGTAGACCATCTTTAGACTCTTCCCTCCACATGTATTCATATGTAGCAACAAGCAACACTTTGAAAGCAAGACAGAAACATGTTCTTCCCAGATTCCCTAGTCTGTTCTTGCATCTATCTCCAGCAAGCAAAATGGCTGGGCTGGCAACTCATTTCAGACTCAAAGCCAAGAATCCGTTATCGTATGTCTTTGGCGTGTCGTACTGGAGCTGTAAGTGTTGACAACTCACATGGGTACAGCCTGCAGCTGCATCCCACATATTCTGATCCTCTTTCAAACTCTTAATACAATAGGGTCTCGAATACATTGTGAGCAGAGGAAAACAACCCCCCATGTTCTATTTTGGTATGTTGAGCCTAACGTCTATTGGCTGGGAGCTGTCATCAGACATGACCATATGTTACTCAATGGTATTACAAGTAAATCCTAATTGAGTGCAAATTATGAAGATTAAAGTCACCTCAGATTTAGCTGTATTATGTTGAGGCAAATGTATTTCAGAGTCCTGTTTCAAATGCTGGCAAATCTCAGCATAGAAATTAACAGGCTGTCATTACCTTGGATTTTATGAGCTGTTTGAAATATCAGGAGTTCCTTGTTTGAAGCCCTTAGTCACAGAATGTAAGAGCAGTGCTTTGCAGCTGAGGCTGAAAAACGCCGAAGACAATTTATTGTCAACAACTTTTGAAAAATTATTAAATATTGATACAACTAAGTCACTGAACAATCTCCTGGTATAAGCTTCTCATAAATAATTATAAAAGACTGGATGACTCCTGTACTAATTGTGGTTAAAATAAAAGTTTTACATTTAAGCAATCCACTGTCAAGATAAGCCAGGACCAGTTTATAACAGATAATGCATTACCCTTTGGAAACAATTAACTGCCAGAAAGATTTTCCTTGATGACTAGAATTTATTACTGTTTCATAAGAGGCCTGTGAAGTAGTGAGGAGCTGAACTTCATCTATTGGTGCGCTTCAGATGATGCACTCCATTTTAATGAGATTAAAGGTTTAGTGCAGATAAAAGATTTTTCTCTGTTCAGTGCACCTGGATTCAACACAGAGATTTCAGTGTGATTCACAGGGAGTCATCGGAGAGCTACATTCATCTTGATTGATAGGAGCTTCTGACTTTTTTCCTTCTTTTCTATTCCATACAGAGACAAAATGATCAGGACAAATTTTGTTCTGTTTTCAGCACTGATCGTGTGCAGCATACCCGCTGAGGAAATCTTTCAGCCAACTCTAGTGCTGGACATGGCTAAGGTGCTTCTGGATAACTACTGCTACCCTGAAAACCTAGTAGGAATGCAAGAAGCTATTGAACACGCAATCAAGAGTGGGGAGATCCTGGACATCTCAGATCCAAAAATGCTGGCCAGTGTCTTGACAGCTGGAGTGCAGGGTGCTCTGAATGACCCAAGACTGGTGATTTCCTACGAGCCATCACTGCATGCAGCTCCCAAACAAGAAGCTGATGCTTCCCCCACTCGTGAACAGCTCCTGAGTCTTATTGAGCATGTGGTCATGTATGACAAGCTGGAGGGCAATGTTGGCTACCTGAGGATTGATTATATCATAGGACAGGAAGTTGTGCAGAAAGTTGGAGCTTTCCTGGTGGACAAGGTGTGGAAGACACTGATCGAGACATCTGCCCTGGTGATAGATCTTCGTCACAGCACTGGTGGACAGATTTCTGGCCTCCCCTTCATCATCTCTTACTTACATGAAGCAGACAAGATGCTGCATGTTGAGACTGTATACAATCGACCCTCCAACACTACCACAGAGATATGGACACTGCCAAAGGTGTTGGGAGAGAGGTACAGCAAAGACAAGGATGTAATTGTTTTGATCAGCCGCCACACTACAGGAGTGGCTGAAGATGTGGCTTACATCCTCAAGCATATGAACAGGGCTATCACCGTTGGGGAGAAGACAGCTGGGGGCTCACTGGACATCCAGAAGCTGCGTATTGGCCCCTCCGATTTCTATATGATGGTTCCTGTGTCACAATCTGTGAGCCCCTTGAGTGGGGGTGGACAGAGCTGGGAGGTGAGTGGGGTGATGCCATGTGTGGCTATTGAGGCAGAGCAAGCCTTGCAGAAGTCCCTGGACATCCTGGCAGTGTGCAGAGCAGTGCCTGGCACTGTAAGCCACCTCACAAACATAATAGAGGACTATTACAGCTTAGTGGAGCGAGTGCCAGCGCTGCTGCGGCACCTCGGCACCTCTGACTTCTCTTCTGTGCAGTCAGCAGAGGACCTGGCCACCAAGCTCAACACTGAGATGCAGACTGTATCTGAAGATCCCCGCCTGTTGGTCCGAGTCATGATGCCAGGAGAAGCTGCTGATCTCCCTGCTGAGAAGCCAATTGCAATGGCAGCCAATTTACCTGACAATGAGCAACTGCTACATGCCTTGGTGGATACTGTCTTCAAGGTGTCAGTGTTGCCAGGCAATGTTGGCTACATGCGCTTCGATGAGTTTGCAGATGCCTCTGTGCTTGCTAAGCTGGGACCTTACATTGTCCACAAAGTGTGGGAGCCCCTCCAAAATACAGAGAACTTGATCATGGACCTACGTTACAATCCGGGGGGCCCTTCCTCCTCTGCTGTGCCTGTGCTACTCTCTTATTTCCAAGATCCTGCTTCTGGCCCTGTCCATCTCTTCACAACCTATGACAGGCGCACTAACCACACACAGGAGCACAACAGTCAGGCAAAACTGCTGGGCCAGCCCTATGGGGCTCAGCGTGGCATCTACCTGCTCATCAGCCACCACACTGCTACAGCTGCTGAGGAGTTTGCTTACCTCATGCAGTCCCTGGGCCGTGCCACACTGATTGGTGAGATCACAGCAGGAAGCCTCTCACACACCCGTACCTTCCCTCTGCTGCAGCCTGAGCAGGGAGTAACCCGTGGCCTAACTATCACAGTTCCTGTTATCACCTTCATTGACAACCATGGGGAAAGCTGGATGGGTGGAGGAGTTGTGCCCGATGCCATAGTGTTGGCTGAGGATGCACTGGAGAAGGCTGAAGAGGTGCTAGCTTTCCACAAGAACATGGGAGTACTTTTAGAGAGTACTGGGCAACTCCTAGAGGCTCACTATGCCATACCAGAAGTGGCTGGTAAGGCCAGTGCTATGCTCAGCACCAAACGGGCCCAAGGAGGTTATCGATCGGCTGTAGACTTTGAGACGTTGGCTTCCCAGCTTACCAGTGACTTGCAGGAAGCTTCAGGGGACCATCGGCTTCATGTTTTCCACAGCCATGTGGAACCAACACTGGAAGAACAGTTTCCCAACATGATTCCTAACCCTGAGGAGCTGAGCTACATTATTGAGGCACTCTTCAAAATTGAGGTCTTTCCAGGTAACGTGGGCTACCTTCGCTTTGATATGATGGCTGAGGCAGAAACAGTAAAGGCCATTGGACCCCAGCTGGTACAGATGGTCTGGAACAAGCTGGTGGACACAGATGCCATGATTATTGACATGAGATACAACACAGGTGGTTATTCCACTGCCATCCCAATACTTTGTTCCTACTTCTTTGAGCCTGAGCCTAGACAACACCTCTACACCATCTTCGATCGTAGTACCTCTCGCAGCACAGAGGTGTGGACTCTACCCCAAGTCTCTGGCAAGAGATATGGCTCTCTCAAGGACATCTACATCCTAACAAGCCATATGAGTGGCTCAGCAGCTGAAGCTTTCACTCGCTCTATGAAGGATCTACACCGGGCCACAGTTATTGGTGAACCCACAGTAGGTGGCTCCCTCTCAGTGGGCATTTATCATGTTGGTAACAGTTCCCTATATGCCTCCATCCCCAGCCAAGTGGTGCTCAGCCCAGTCACTGGTAAAGTATGGAGTGTGTCTGGGGTGGAGCCACACATCACCATCCAGGCCAGTGAAGCCTTGGCTGTAGCTCAGCATATTGCCAACCTGCGTGCCCAGGTGCCACAGACGCTGCAAACTGTAGGCAAGCTTGTGGCAGATAATTATGCCTTTGCGGACATTGGGACTGTTATAGCATCCAACCTCACCAAGAGCATCAACAAAGACAGTTACAAAAGAATTAATACAGAAGAGGAGCTGGCCAGGAAGGTGACTGCCAACTTGCAAGCTCTTTCGGATGATGAGCACCTGAAATTACTCTACATCCCTGAACACGCCAAGGATAACATCCCAGGGATCATGCCAAAACAGGTACAGTTCTCTTGTACCCAGCTATACTGATGCCAGCTGGAATTGGGAGCACTGTCAGATATCTTATCTTGTTTCTAGCCCATATCATAAACCCATCAGGATTTACCTGTACCCAGGAGAGAAGCCAGTGCCTGAGAGGGTTTTGGAGGCTGAGCTCTCTCTGACACTAAGGCAAGTCAGGGTAGTAGCTGATGGCAGCAGATGGTAGTTTTGGATGCATGCATTTTGGGAACAACCTTCAGGCTGTAAATCTCTTTCAGCTGCCACCTGCCACAAGCAACTATGCAGGGCTTCACCGTTAGAGGGAAGATACTGCATTGCCTCTGTGATCCCCTGTCTTTCAGTGCTATGACTTTTCAAGCTGTAATAATGGCAGAAACCCACTGGTTCCAAACTGAGTTTGTAATTTAAGAAAAATTTGGTCACCAGAGTAAATGAATACATACCCAAAACATGCAGCCACCTACTCTTGAAGGGATTTTTTTCTATATAAAATTGCTGCACCTGCCTTCTATTACACCAGAATAACAAGCAACATCTTTGGTAGTGACAGTGGAAAGTTGTTCTGATTGTATCTCAGTCTCAGCATCGGTTTCCAGTGATCTAGAAATACTTTCAAAGAAGTATCTGGGTGCTAGTTAGGTGACCCCAGGGAGAAATTTATTTTTAGTAATCTACTTGTGCCCTTGCTGTGTGGTTTGCACAGCTCTCTGTGCTTTGTTCTGAGCCTGGGCATTTATACGCTGGTCTGCCTTGGCAATCTGTCTTGTTCGTTGTTGTGCTGGAGGGAGCTCCCAGGAGCACTTGTTAAAATTCCATCTTCAAATTAAAGGGAGGGTTAGGATAACCTGATCCCTTTCTTGGATGGAGTAAGCTCCCTCCTGGCTACTGCTCTAGCATGGCTGTCAGAGACATATTTTCTCCAGGACTCATAAAATTACTTTTCTAAGAGAATGCATTTGCCTTTGCAATGAACCAGAGTGTAACAAGTGTCAGGTAGCTATTAAATGTTTCCTGGGGGAGAACATCTGTGGGCTTCCACCCTCGGAATTTTTTGATATGCCTGATTTAATGTGGGCATGACCTTTGTGGTATAATCCCCACCACTGAGGTCAAGGACAAAGTCTAAGCACTGCCAGGGGAGGACATTTTTTTCAAGTTTGTTATCCAAGGGATGCTGGCCCCATTCTTGCCTCTAAGCTTAAATGGAAATAATTAATGAAAGGATTTTTCTATTCCATCACTCTCTTTCCTTCCTACCTTTGTTGAGTGTTGGGTAAACTTCACTCCAAAGATGTTTTTGACAGAGCTCCCTGCTAAATTTTTAGCGACATATCAGTGGTGATACATCATAATTTCTCTTCATTCTACAAAGTGGGCCCATCTTGAAAGTTAATCACTGTTTTCACTGAAGGCTGTTGGTGGATGCTGTTGGTTATTTTTACTTGTTCAAGCCTTACTTACTTTATTCAGACTTGGAACATTGAGAACAGGATGTACAGAACAAATACCTTCTTTGTCCCATGACGTGATAGAGCTAGTGAAGAAATGGCATTATACTGATTAATGCCTCTGTTCACCTCAGTGATTGGAAGATGTCAGGGATACATCCATAAGAAGGAAACCATATCAGGATGGATGAAAATCAGCAAAAATGTGGGAAATGATGTATAAATAGCAGAGGAGAAACACAAGTCTTTTATGAGGCTAAAATAGTTTCCAAAGGCATATGCATTCTCTTATAGTGCTTGAGGAAATTGGGAGGCAAAGAGACAAGAGAGCAGTGTTAAGACACTTTAAGGTGAAAGAAGGTGAGTGAACAAAGACGCTGAAGTCATTACAGTAAAGGCTTATCCTTGTGATAGAGGTAAAAGAAAATTCACCTCTTCCACAGATCACTGGGCAGCAAGAGTACCTTCATTTCTTGCCTTGCCTTTTCAGGGCCAGGAGGGATGTTTTCTGTGGAACATTTCAAGAATACCCCATACCAATAACCCAGAGAGCTAATGCCTTAAGATTACAGTGAGGCTTACGTGATGGCACTAATTGCATTTGTAAGTTTGGGGTTTTTTTTTGCCAGTCCTATATACATGGACACAGTGGCTCTTTTGATTTGTATTCCATTTATTTCTCAAAAGTCTAAGAGCTGGTTTGTCTCTTTTGCTACCTATCTTCCAAGCCACCCTTTGCATTGACAGCGGGATTTTCTTGTTAATGACCTTGACAGTGAAGCAGATCCAAGACAATTAAATGTAAGTGATGATGAATAGCTGCAGTAAGGATAGGATGGAACATAGAAGACAGACAAGTGAAACGCTTGTAGACCTTTGCATCTGCTACACTAGAACAGCTGCTGAAGCATGCAAGGTAGTGAATATGTCTCTTGTATGACAGCAGCAAGGTCAGTGCTAGCCAGAGTTGGCTGCTACATAAATGCTACTTTCCAAAGCCAGACTTCCCAGAGGCAAATGTGTATATTGTTTGTGATTCAGAAAATATCCTTTTGCTTATAAGGCAGAGCTCTGTAAACTTGCTGATGTGCAGTTCAGTAATCCCTACTTCTTATTCTTCCGTTTGCCTCTCTCTCCCTCCAGTCACACCTTCCTCTCCATGCTGCAACCTTTGTGTTCATGAATATCTGAGTATTGTACACTACTTATAGAAGAACTGCTGACTGGTTTTGGCAAATGTGTTATGTCAATTTTAAGTGACAGAAGTCTCTCTGAGTGGCTCTTCAGGCCCCTTGATAATGCCCAAATACTTTTAATGCAGTCTTCACACCTAAGAGAATTTTTATATTAATGTTTTAAATAATCGGCTGAAAATGATGATCAGAGTAAAAGGCAAAAAGGAATCCCTAATAAAGATAAATGGTTCCTGTTTGAAGTCCTCCTTTTCCCAGGTAAATAATATGTATCTATAACAGAATATTGTACTCACTGAAAGAGGCAATAGTTACAGATGTTTCCCCAGAAAGGAGTTTAGTTTACTTGTGTCCCTTCCTTTATGAGTGAAATCAAAATGCTCAGCCTCAAAGCATCAAGATAAATAATAAAATTACTACATCCATCTCTAACAGGTAGGAAAAAAATGTTGTGGGCCCATATGTTGCTGATTTGTATCAACATAACCACAGTAAAGTCAGTGGAACTATACAAGTTTATACAAGCAATAAAAAGTCTTGTGTTTAACTCTCATTGACTCTTAACCTTTTGCAATTCATGCTTGCATCTTGTAATTGGTGACACTTTGTTAATCACTTGCTCTTTTTCTAGTACTTTTCATCTCGTCCTGATACCCAAGCTCAATGCAGCTATGTTTGCAGTTACAATCCCATTTGTGCTCGTTAGTTTTTCCATTGTCATTAATGTTACAGTAGATTTGGCCATTAGTTTTAAGGATTTTCAATGGGTTTTGATTGAAAATCAAAATTTAGCCGTGAATCGTGTTTTTTCAAATTGCTTTCATATGTAATCTTCCAGGGCACTGACTAGAAAATAACTGCTCACTTGCTTGCAATGAGTAAGTTACAAGCTGTGTGTTGTCAGAGCAGGCTTACACACCACTGTGCAGTGCCACCCTTTCCAGGGTGGAAGTTCAGTTTCTCACTCTGCCCTGCGTTCCCTCAATGGGGACTGAAAGCTTTAAATAACCTCTTTCAATCCTTTCCAGAGCAACAGCTCAGAGGATTTTAGCTTTTGCTTGTGGTAACACCCTCATCCTGGCTGTCTTGGTGCCACAGAGGGCAGTATTAGAATTCAAAGCAACAGTTATGGAAAAACTGGAGAAATTATCTGTGAAGAGCAGGTTGAGGTTAAATAAGAACACATGGAAGGTTTTTGCACTGTTTCTAGGGTGAGAGTAATTGACTGCATAACTCTGGGAGGAAAACAGTATGTTTAGGGAGAGTCCTCTAAAAATGTATATGGGTTCTTCAGAGTCCATAAGCTGAACACAAGTCAATATAGTCAAATTGTTGCAGTGAAAAACAAAACAAAAAGATCATCAGACTGGGATGGATAAAGAGGAATATAATCAGTAAGACATGTGAAGTCTTCTGCAACATTCAGGGGTAAAGAAAATTCAGCTAGAAAATACTACACACAGTCTTGGGCAATGGGAAGATATGGGTCAAGTGGGGAGACCACAGAAAAGAGAAACAGGAATAAAGAGAAGACTGAATAAGAGTAATCTTCAAAGAGTTTAAAACGTTTGAGTTGTTTATTCCAGAGAGAAGAAAACTGAGAGGAAACACGAAAACAGTCTTCAGATACATAAGGGAGTGTTTCAGATATGAAGAGAGTAATCGGTTCCCTTGGCCATGGTGAACAGGCCAAGAAGCAATGCACTTAAACTGTAGAAAGCCGTGAACTTGGACTGTATACACTAGATGTTAAAAACATCTTTGTTTTTAAGATGGATTTTTTTAAGGCTAGTGACGTACTAGACTGGATTGCCTGGAAATCACCCAGCAATCTGGCTGTTTTTAAGAGCAAGTGAGCATCAGCTGGCAGGGATATAGCTCAGTCCTTGAGCTGGGGACCTACTAGGAACGATGCTTCCATCCCAGCCTGTGAGGGTACACAAGGAACCCACATGTTATTCTAAGAAAGAAAGGTGCAACCCTGCCAACTAGCCCAGTCTCAGGCTTTGCAATGGCACAAGGTTGATGGCTGCTAATATTTAACAGGCATTTGACAGCACTAACAACCTTAATGGAAATCAGAGTTACAGGTCAGCATAAAATTAGCTATGAAAATACGGTTTCCATCTAAATAGACAAAACAGCTTAGGGGAGAGGGAAAGGGGGAAAAGAGAGAAGAGAGGCACAACTGGAAAAGTAGTTTGCCCATGGCTGGGATATGTGTCTGTAGCAGAATCAGTGATTGAATTCCGTGCATGAGGTCCAGGGCAGAATTCTAGGTCCTGTTTTGTGTCACATTACTTGTTCAAGTTATGCCACTCACATGTGGAAAGGGACTGAAGAATAGGGCTGAAGACCCTATACGGTTAACAAAAACCAGTTCTTCCTTAGCTTGTAGGTCCTTTAGTCTAGCCACATTGCTTATAGTGTTCTTACTAAGGGCACCTGAGGGTTTATATTTACCCATCAAGTCATTTGTATGTAAACATTGCCTGACTGAGCAGCAGGATCTTACTCTCAGCTGCATCCTGTCCCAGCTTGTCCTTGGCCTGAAAACAGAGCCCAGCCTTCCAAAGAAGAGCGTGCAGTTGCTCTCTGAAACTAAGCTCACCTCCTTAGGCACCAGCAGCACATGGCCCACGTGCCAGTGTCACAGACTTGCAGTTTTCTGGGGCAGCCACTCTATACTATCAGTCCCTGCCTCCTCCCCTCTTTTGTTTAAATATAAAGATGCTTTCCTCATCCCCCACCCCCTGAAATTACTCTCTGAGTGCTTTCCATCTGACTTCTGGTCTTAGAGCCTTTAGAATAAATATATTTTCATACTTTTTCCTGCAGCTGTTAAGAAGAAGAGTTTCTTTGAAATCCCTGCATATTCATTTTATCCCATGAGACCTAAGGCTTTAAGAGCAATCTGCCCACCCTGAGATCTGTAATGAATTTCTAAGAGTTAGCAACACTGCTAGCAAGTACTGAAATCTTCATTGAACAAAGATGTGATTCAGCCCAGTAAAAGAGCGAGTAGAAAAAAAAAATACCATAGACAGAGAGGTTATTCTTAATCAACATGCTTATGGGTATGCATCTAGCAATTATTTTTGGAGACAGAGCTAAGAAATCTATGTGTTTAGTTGAAGCATCACCGGCAAGTAACTGAGAGTAACACATCAATATTATTTGTAGATGGTACCAATAAGTGATGATTTTTTTTCTCCTGGAGGGATCAGTACCTCTGAACTAGATATAAGCTCTGTCAGAATAATGCAGTGTGTGCTGGATATATTCTTCAAAACTGTGGTTTATTAAAGTACAGTGGGCAGATCAAGTAGCATTGCTGTCACTGGGAAGTGGATTGGAAATGACAAACTCAGTAGTGCTGGACTGATATATTTACAGTCCAGATACAGCAGTTATTTACATAAAGCACAGTGAGGAAAAAGGTTACAGAAAAGGACTCAGTAGAATTTGCTTTTACCATCAGATCAACAACTACTGGCCAGTAAGGCTTTTTAATTAATGTTTGAAATGTTAGCAGTTTTGGCATACAGAAGGCACTCAATGTTGAAGAAGCCCAGGGCAACCAGAAGTGTGATATTCTGGGTAATATTCCCTCAGGTAAAGGTAAAGTGCTTGAGCTGTATCGAGTACAGCTGCATTCACACACCTTGGAAACCCTCTTTCTGCTGTAGCAGACCTGCTTTTGGCAGGAGCACAATCCCAGGTCAGAGCACCACATGTAGGGCAGGAGATTGTTTGACTCCTTTACAGTTGCAGAAAGCCCAAATGCCTCTCAGATTCTGTGGCATATTGCAGGTTGGGAGAGCACCTTTTAGCACGTGGCTCACTGCTGACTCCTTGTTCTTTTGGGTGTAAAAGTATGGATTGTCTAGGGCTGAGCTATGGCAGAGGGTAACTGATTAAACAGCAAGTATAAAATAATTTTCACAGCAGCCTTGAGGAGAAAAGGCCAATATGCTGAAGGTCATATAAGTCATATGTATCCCAAAGCCTTATTTCCTTAAGCTGAAGGAGAATCTTCCGTTTTCAGAGAAATGCATGCAAAATGTAAGTTTAGCAATATGACCAGGCTATGTCTCCAATGCGTGTAGGGGTTACTAGAATAACTTCATTAGTTGACTACACATTGCTCTTAAAAAAAAAGCCTGCTGTTTAATAACATAAGATAAACAAAATTAAATTAATCACAGCCTAACACACAAGACTCCAGGCACATAGCCACCATATAAGAGATTTAATACGTCTGCCTCATGAGTATCCCAGGACATGCCCAGCACATCAAGTTCCTCACTGTCACAGGGACTTGCTCATTGGGAGGGGCTGAGGCCAACCTCACCTGCAGCCAGCAGCTGTTTGTCAGCTGAGGCCAGTCAAGAGGTTATAAAAGTCCTGAGTGTATTATTGAGAAAGAACAACTAAAGGGAACAAGTGGGCTTGGGTGGCAGGCCTGGGATAGTGGCCTGTGCTGCAGACTGAGGAATGGTTCTTGTAGCCTGCTCAGCCTCTTTGGTCCAAGGAAATTCCTGTATTTTTGAAAAATAAACTAAGCACCAACAAATAGGTGCCAGATCCAGATGGTAGGTGTGCTATTGATGCACTCTATACTGGGCAAACAGTGCAGCAGCCAATGTTAACCTATACTAAATATGCAAAAATCTTAATATCGTTTATTATGTTCTTCAGACTTGGTCACATTCCTCACGTGTGTCCCACCTGGACTAAACTTGACCCACGTAATTCTTTTTCAGTTTTGTACCAAGCTATCAGTGCCAGCAAATGATTTGCTTTGTTTTTCCAAACTCTTTCAGATCCCTTCTCCAGAAGTATTTGAAGATCTGATTAAACTTTCATTCCACACAAATGTATTTGAAAACAACATCGGCTATCTGAGGTTCGATATGTTTGGAGACTGTGAACTTCTAACCCAGGTGTCCGACCTACTGGTAGAGCATGTTTGGAAGAAAATCGTTCACACAGATGCGTTAATCGTAGACATGAGGTAAACCATTGATAGCAAATAAGCAAAGCTCTTTCAAAACAGCATTTTATTTGTAACAGTGAATTAACTTTACATGGCTTACTGTCCTGTTTACAGGCTAACATTTCTGGGTTTAAATGAGAAAAGGAAACCAGCCAAGGAAAACAGTAACAGTCTGGAAGTATATCTCAAAATAAATTGTATCATCTCTTGAGATGTTTAGAACTAAATAGGCACATTTCGGGAATATGTTGCAGAATGCAATCCTAGATGTCACATCTGTTTTCATTCTCTGATTTCTTTCTAATCTAAATCCGCGTGTGCCTTGTATTAATTGTGTGTGTGTGTGTGTATATATGTATATATATGGCTTAATTGAATCTTTTATTGCAGACGGTGGTCAAGTGATTGAACAATCAGAAAAACAAACTATGCATAATGCTGTGTTATAACATCTAGTTTGACATATCTGGAGTGGTAAATTATCCTGGACAATGAGCCTTGGACAGAATGACCCTTGTGCACAAAGCACAAAGGTAGCTTAAAGACACTGTAGCACCCATAGACCCTGCTGCAGCAAGCTACTGCATCTTATGCCTGCTCTCAACTTAGGATTCTGTTGGACACTTCAATGTGTCAATGGTGCCCCAGATCTTATGAGCCAGAAGGTGGCATCCATTTGTTGCCAGCTATCAAAGCAGATTGATATTACAAATATACATTTCCCATACAATACTAAGATAAGTGTTTTCCTTGCTTTGGTCCAGAGACAATGTTTGTGAGCCCAGAACATTACAAATATCAACTAAAGAAAAGAAGGCCTCTGTAAGAACTCATTTTTAATGCTAGAACCACTTACACCCATTGCCATCATGGGGCTCTCAGTATTTGCTAATCTTAATATTCTTCTGCGATTTGAAGCATGTGCAGGAAAAGATGAACACAGCGATGAGAGCAGAGAGAGAGACAAATCCCACTATGTGAGCACAGAGGAGGCAGGGCAGCAACCAACAAAACATACACGTTACTGAATTCAAATTCAGCAAAGGCACCAACATCTTCTTATAGACTTCAGATAGGACTGAAATTTTCCTCTTTCTTGCCACAGTTTTCTGCCAAGCTAAAACTCGTACTAGGGCCAGGGGCAATAAAACAGCAAAGGTGAAATCATGTCTCAGGTATCAAATGGCTCATTATAGTTTTTGGGTTGCTTTGGCTTTTTTTTTATATTTTCTGTATTTCCAGCCCTGCGAGTGCACATGAAAGGTCCAGTCTTTGAAGGCATATAAAAGAGAACCCCAAGCATTTTCCCTTTTGAAAATCTCCCTAAACCAATATTATTATTTTAAGGCAAGGCTGATAATTTCAATTTTGCGTGGGATTAACCATAAGGAATAATGTTTCTCATCTTACAAGATTTCATTCCTGGAACGGCTGGGCCACTTACAAAATTCATATTTTGATAATTTCTGTTTTGCATAGGATTAACCATAACATATAATGTCTCTCTCCTTAATAGTTCCCCTCTGTGGAACAGCTGTGCCACTCGTGATCTTCATATTTTCAATCTTCACAGCTTTGAGAGGAGACACCGATAAACTGAACAGCTTCCGTACTATCACACAAGAAGTCTGTAGTGAAGGAAGTAATTGCCTCCAAGAGTTAAGTTAAAACTCTAGCAACTGCTCAGACATTATTACTGACTAAACTTTCTGCAGTTTCACTGTCCTTGGTGCAAAAGAGTCCCAGGAAGAGCTCTCCAGGATTGCTCTAGCTGCCTGCTTGCTGCCTACTTCAGCCATGATGGCAGCTGCAGGAAACAGGGCTCTGCTGGGTGTAGCTGCCTCCTGAGCTGTGCAGCAGCAGCAGGATCTCCTGACAGCACAGCACTATCTGGGACACACTGAAGAGATTTATTTCAGTTTGAGCCAGTCCCAGTGTGAATCCAGGGTACAGCTCTCACATGCTGCAGAATAAAGAGGCAGCTTCAGTGTTTGAGACAGAGGGCCTCCTGAATTGCATAATCCTTTTCTGGAGGTGAATTAAAATCTTAGTTATGGACTGCACTGAGCAAAACTCATTTGTAGCAGTTTTTTTCTGCAGCGTCTGTGACAGGCACTCCTCACATCAACTACAGGAAAGCACTCCTAGTAGTGAGCAAAGTAGAAATATTTCCAGTGCTGTATGTGCTCGAGTATTAATGAAAAGTGACAGACAAATAATAATTTGGTATTCCATTGTGTGTGTTCATAGCAGGGGTTCTCCAGTGACGCGCTCTTCAGTGAATTTAATCTTCAGAGACTGCTGTGAAAATAACTGCTAACAAAGTTTTCAAACATGACTTTCCTAAATGAAGCAGCTAATGGAATCACAAAGAGAAATGGCCTGATCTTATAAAGTGCCAAACACCAAGTATTCTCATTGAGTGCAGCAGGAAATAAGAACACAACAGATCTACAAACATATGTTGGTTAAGTTGGGATCTACATTTAGACGTTAGGGTTTAGGTATTTACTCGTGCTGCCTATGTCAGTAACAGCATAGGTTATTCAGTGCAAAAGAATAAGAAGAATCAGAAGTTTCTCTGCAGAAGAGTCTTTCCTTACTTTCTGAATTTTTTCCAGGTTGAATCAGGAAAACAATAGACCATTCAGTTTTATGTTTGCATTTGAAGTCGATTGTGGGCAATAACAGTCCAAGACTCTTAGACAGGATTTTGTTTCTCTGATAAATGTGCAAATGCTGATGGGGGAGAATGAATACAAATGTGTCAAAATGCAGCCATAAGCCGTTTCAGTACTGATGTGAAGGAACAATACTTGGAAGGGATATTTACTGTCTGCCAGCAGTTTTCAGTTGTTTCCTTAATATTTTTAATGTTTGAAAAGGTACAACATTGGAGGTTCCACCACTTCCATACCAATCCTGTGCTCATACTTCTTTGATGAAGGACACCAAGTTCTCTTGGACAAAGTTTACGACAGACCCAGTGACTCAGTAAAGGAAATATGGACCCAGTCACAGCTCAGAGGTAAAATGACAGTTGCTTTTTAGAGTAGCTTTTCATTTCAGATGTCCCTTCTTGTGTACAATTAGACATCATAACTCATTTGGTGAAAGCACCTGGCTCAAGCTGTGCAGAGAATGCAAAACCAGAAATATGCACTTCAGCCATGGCCCTTAATGCCGTCTATAAATAACAGTTTATTGCTCCTAGGTATAGGGAGTTTGGCACAGAGGTTTGTAAACTGGTCCCCAGAAGTTTAGCTGAATACTGTGTACAGCAGTTGTGGCTTTTTGCTTTTAGAAGTTGCCAAAATTAAAAATAAATCCTGTATTGCCTGGACCTCTAGTAATATCTCTTCCAATACTCACATATAGTTTTATATGTAGTGCTTCACTTCCTACATGTGTAATACACTGTTTCAGTAGATGAAAACACCCGCAATAGACCAGTTTGCCCAGAAGCAAGAGAGAAAGGAAAGCCCTAAATTTTGCACATCTGAGTGAGTTTGGAGCATTTAGCAATGTATCACACACACCCCCCACACCCTGGCCTGCTGTTCATGGAAGCTGGAAGAATGCTGCAACATGCAGAAAAAGAGCTCTTCAGTGCTCATAAAGCGCAGATAGAGTGCTAAGAAGCCTTAAATGTTAGTTTTAATTATTTTCCCCCTTAGAGCTAAGGCAGTACCAAAAAAGGTGTTGCAATGGTGTCTTCAGTTATTGGCTTTGAGCATGCTGAAATGGTTAAACTCTGCTGCAGGCTGCAGGGCCCATCTATTTTCCTAGGCAGTCAGAGGTGGACTGTGCTAGGGGATGTGATTACTATGGACACATTCCAGTTCCCATCAAAGAGAACAGGCAGACTCACACTAACTTCAAAGGAGCTGGGTCTGGTTCTGTATTATATGTATCTACTGTGAAAAGGGTCTTCTAATGGATATTATCTCTACAGTGAAATGAGAAGATCAAAGATGGTGTGAAAATTAATTACCATGCTATTGGCCCTTCTTTTACAGTTTAGTATGAGAATTATATCTCTTACTGTAAACTTAGTTAAAGAATGACATTTTAAGATCAGTTAAAGAGCAGTTTAGAGTAGTTTTCAAGTTATCAGGTCTCAGTTATAATGCACTGGCCACATTTTCTAAGGAACAAAGCTCTCAAAAAGTATCTAGCATGTTCATATATATTGAAAATAAGGTGCAAAAAACTTCCTCCTCCTGTCAGCAGGTTTATTTGAGAAAGTGACATAACTTGGCTCGGATCCTAATAATAAAGGAGGTTTTGTTGAAGCATTTGGGACAAAGGCCATGCAACAGCTTCCATTCACAGACGATAAAAATCCTGTGGAAACCACTATAATGATAATTTCATAAAATGTAGTTTGCAGGCCAAGCTCTATGACAGCTATGTTCCTAGACAAGGGGTGGGAGTGAAACTAAAGATGCTGCTGGCTGAGTTTTTTGAGTATTCCTGCGGGAGCAGTGGAAAATGCTGCTTTCCTCACCTGCCTATCCCATTTCACTGACAAGAGCTAGAGCTCCTGTAAAAGTCAAAGCCACAGAAGAGCCAGCAGCCGTAACCATGAGCTGGTGTCCCAGCTGCTGGAGCTCATAACCATAAATTGGTGGCACAAGTGCACCACATGGAGTGACAGGCTCTTTTACAGTATAGAGTAAAAGGTGCTTTAATACCATCATAAGTGCAAAGTAAATTTTCAAGTTTCTTTGGTCATTAATAGCTGATAGAGAATGAAGTGTGTTGCATTTTGGCTTTACTTGCTCGGTTATGCAAATAAATCTCTGAAAAGGGGTGCATTTTCTGATGCTTTTTGTCCTTTACGGCAGGAGAGAGGTATGGCTCTCAGAAGGGGCTGATAATCCTCACCAGTGCTGTGACGGCTGGGGCTGCCGAAGAGTTTGTGTACATAATGAAGAGACTGGGCAGAGCTCTCATCATTGGGGAGCAGACCAGTGGTGGCTGCCATTCCCCACGGACACATCAAGTAGACGATACCAACTTCTACATCATCATCCCCACCTCCAGATCAGTGACCTCTGCAGGGACCACGTCTTGGGAAGGGAAAGGGGTGCCTCCTCACATGGAAACATCAGCTGACACAGCACTCATCAAAGCAAAGGAGATGCTCAGTGCTCACCTGCACAGCTCTAGATAGCCCAGTGGGGGAATGTGCCCTTGGAAAAAAAGATAGGCTGTAATTTTCAAAGGCGCCCAAGGGAGTTACACTCTCAGAAGCTGAACCAATAATGGGTTTTGGGAACCCAGAGGAGGATTTAGCCATAATTTAGGTAACTAATACAAAATTGAGACCCCCAAAGATCTCACAGTGTGTGTATGTGTATGTGCAATGTGCGTATGTGCATGAGAGGTGACGGGCAGGCTACAGGTGTTCCTCTTTTTGTTAACTGTCTGGCTCAGTAAAACCATGACTCCTTTACTGCACAAGAGCAAAGGTCCCACAGAAGTTGCAAGCCTCTTCTGCTACCCAGAATAATTTATAGGCATCAGCAGTGATGGTGTTTGGGACCACAGAATTGGATTTAAGTTTCTATCAGCTGAGAGAGGCTTAACAATGGAGTCTCATTTTTTGTGTGGGTTTTGTAGTAACCAAGTTCTTAAGGAAAGCAAGCTGCTTCCCCAGATGTAAACCCTAGAAAGGAGTGGGAACTTCATTTCAATCTCTATGGTCAGTGGTTTGTGCCCTGTACATAGCTCGAAGTTACACCATTTTCAGCATGCTGACTTTTTTAGCCCATTCTGTGGAACCCAAATCTTTCTGGGCATGGCTGAGATACCTGGACAATTCACTGGGATTTCTGGATTCCTCTCCTGTGGTCAGACATAGATGTTAGTTGTTGCAGTGTCTGTTTTTTAAGATTTAGCTCCTAATCACAGAGATTTCCAATGGTCCCTTAGAAAATCCCACCTGTCAGTACTGAAGGCATGTGAACCACCTCAAAGCATTTATGCAAAGATAGAAAACGCACCTCTGCTCCTTGGAAAATGGTGTAGCTTTCTATTCATACATATTAAAGGAGAACTAACAGTAGCTGGGGACAGTCTGTTTTCCAAAATGCAAGAGCTAAATTAAGTCTCTTTTCCATTTCATCATTTAGATGTACCAAAAATAACCATTCCCAGTTTGTCAGGGTTGTCCAACCTCCTGGTATTCCTTAGCTGCATGTCTGGTTCTCCCCTAGTATCTGGAAGAGGGATGGGGAATGAGCAGGAGAAAGGCAGTGTGCTGAGTCTTTCTCCCAGTACTCAGATCAACAGAGTCAGGGGAAAAAAATAATATGTTTTTACTTAAGGCTTATACCAGATTGCCATCTGCCCTGCTCAAAATACAAGAAGAAAGCAGAGAGGCATCCTTCACACCCTGCTAACAAGCTACTTATTAGGTAATAATGTATTCCAGAACAACGAACAGAGTTATTGACATGAGCTTAATCAATGCACAGCACTCCTTGCCTTTCTTGCAATTCCTGTCTAACTACTCATCTTTGTAATGATTTAGAAACACATATGACTCAAATCTATATCTCGACGTTTCTCATCTCTACACAATTCCAGCTGTAAGGCAATTAAGTTGGGAAAATGGTCCCCCTAAATGTAGTCAGGGTTTGTAGTAGTTACAAACTGCTGCTTGCTTGCTCGTTTGTAAGTTACTGCTGTTTTTTTATAAAATGTGTTTAAATACCTGACTGCAGAGAATCTCTTTCAGTATTTAGAGGAAAATAATTTTAACAACCAAATAGACTTTCCATCTTTTTTACTACTTGTTTGTCTTACCAACTACACTCAGCGCGATCGCTAATCTGGACTCTTTTGAGTAATTTTCTTACTTTAACTTTTAGGCACTAGCTAGTTGTTGAACTTCTCAGTGTTGTGGAAAATATCTAAATGAATTAAAATTCACACAGACCTTTGTGTAAAGTGATATGTGTATGAAGAATATTAAAGATAGTTAATACAGAAATGGCTGGAGTAGTCAGTGAATGAGTAAACACTAAAGTCTTTTAAGCCTCTTTAATATCTAAATGATCCAGATATACTGCTTTGTTTTCCTAATCACAATCAGTTGTGCTGTCATGTACAAAGTAGCTGTTAAATCCAACAGCTGTTAAATCCAACATTTAAAACTTTAGCCAAAGAGCAAATAATTTCTTCCTGTAATAATATGGTAAGTACTTACAAATAAGAAATACTCCTAGAAGTTGGAATCCAGTTGGGGAAACAAACAATGAAGATGCGTTTGCTGGTGAGTCCATCTGAAATCAATAGTGCTGCTGGTTCACTAATGTGACTGATTTCACTGGAAAATTAGTGTACAATCTTGACAAATTGTATTAATTGACAAACTATTATTTACTATTTCATAGGTCATCTACTGGCTAATTGTCACGGAAATGATCAGTCTTAATTTGTTTTTCTGTCTTCACAACTTGCTAGATCATATTTATTCCCTTCTCATTGACCTGGACATGGTGCAGGGTAAATTGTATTAGGCTGTACTTTTTGCTCAAGGTAGGGTCACAGGAAGTGTCTTGTTTGAAGACACTGAAAAGATCAGCTTTCTTATCTCAGAGCAGAGGCATAACAAGCAATATAGAGGAAATATCTCCTATTCTGTATCACTTTAATACAGTGAAGTTGAAAGGGTGCAATTTCAGAACTGACAAAAAGTAAATACCTGCAGGCCTCGCTGAGGCAAATGGCACTGAACCTGGTAAGGCTGTACTGTTTAGGGGTACCAAACGCTTCTAGAACATCTGGAATTATGATAAGTAACAGAGCTCTCCCTGAAACCCAAATCTACACTTTCAGAATTAAAGCTGATTTCTAGCATCTATGTGGTCAAGAAGACTTTTTTTCTCCCCAGAAGTGCTTTCTGCATAGATCTTCCACCTTATTCTGCAGTGTCAAGGAACACATAGATCCTGAGCTGTATGTCCCATGTTGTATGTACATCTCCCAGGTTTGGCTCCACCTGGCATTTTTGGTGTTTCTAGCGATCACTGAAACTGTAAGCTCAAACAAGCCAGAGCCTCTTACAAAAACCTGACCAAACCATGACCACAGCACAATGGACCTCACAAAAAGTAATTGTACATAAAGTTACATGGCATTGAAAGGCTTAAACACCACAACATTAGGAATGAAAATCAGTTATAGAAAATACATGGTTTGTGGTTTAAATGAGAAAGTTAGACTGAAGTTTTCTTAGAGAGAGACAAGCAATTTCGGAAGTGCCCTTCCACAGCACAACAGGAAACTTGCTGGAACTGCCACCTTTCTCTCTTCTGGTTCCAGAGCTGACATGGACATTCAACAGTTTATAGCACCAGTTCCTTACCTAGAATGACTTCCTAAAGTTTCTTTCTAATCATGCTCCTTTTAAAGGCAGCAAGAAAGGAGTTGGTGTATCAGGCCTTCTATCAGTATGATCTTCCTTCTTTTAGCGTTCACAGAACTCTGACCAAGAAATGGCAGCAAACTTTTTTCCCCCCCCTACCAAATAATGCCTTCTTGCTCTCTGGAGAATGCTTCTACTGTAGTATTTCCTGATCACACCACAAAAGCTGTCCTAGTGCAGTGATTTTCAAACTGTGGTCTGAAGACCACTGGGAGTCCCCAGACTGCCTCGATTAGTGAAAAAGTACCCCAGAAAGCAAGTATATACTCTTCAAAAACCCATCTGAGCGCAGTTTTGATGGAGAAACACATCTTCATTAGATGAAGCTGAGAGGTCAATGAGTGAATAAATGTCCTAATCGGGCATTCCGAATCAGTAAACTCACAACTCACTTCAGAAACACAGCCTGAACAGCTGAGCTTGGCAGCATTGTGTTATGTCCTCTTTCACTGATCCAGAAAGAGATGTCATGAGAAACAGTGGTTTGATCCAAGTGACACAGGCAATTGCTAGCAAAGACAGAAAAAGAACCAGTCAGCTTACTCCAAGTTGGCTCCTTCTCCTGTTTTAAAAAAATGAAATACTTTTTTTTTCTTCTTCCAAGCATTTCTACCTGTAGAGAAGACACAGATCCCTGCTGTAAAACCACAGTATTGCACCAGGACTGAATGCAGTCCTTCATGAATTCCTTAAGTCCCGTCATTTCTTCACAAACCCCTTGCTCTAGTGGATTGCCTTTCCTCCAGCAGGATTTCCTTGCAACTGCACCAATTTAAATGTTCAGACTTCTAGACGTAAGGGAAAAAAAGGCTTCCAGCATGACTCAATTATAGGACGTTTGTTTTTCTTTGTCTCGTTAGGCTTCCTTCTGCCTGTGCAATATTTTATTCACTCAGCTTTAATACGAATATTTTTATTTAAAGAAACAAAGTATGCAAAACTTTTGGACAAGCCCCCTAGTTTATGTAACCCAGCTTAGATGAGACACTCAGTTAAACTTGAGGCACATAAAAGACATTCCCTTTGTCTGTATAAGGGCTTTACACGAGAGCTCATTTTACACATAGGGGATCAAGTTCTGGTTCTGTTGACATCTGTGCTGTTTTGCTCTCATGGTAGCACAGGTGTAGCAGGCAACAAGAGGTCACATTGGTCAGTTGTGTGTGTAAACAAGTCTTAGTTCACAAAACACTTTAGTGGAGTATAAGAAGCAATTTGTTCACTCAATTCTTATGCCAGTGGCCACTTCTTAAAGGAGCAAGGGAAGTATTGCACACATTTGCCTGCAATGTGATTTCCATGTTGCAAGAGAAAAATCCCTAATATTTACATGCTAGGACCTATCTGCACTGCCCCTGCAGCTGGAGGAGGTGAGGACAGTACTAGAAATATAGCTGATTAAAAACCTCTTCTTTTGATCTTTGCATTTTCAATCAGCTCTGCCACTTTTCATAACTGGTTCTCTTGCTTTTCTGTCCACAGAAGCCATTTATTTACACATTGCTTGTCATCACAGTATGTAAGTTACTGTGTCCCAGATATGCCCACAAAGAAACTGGGTGAGACTTCTTACCTTTTTATTTCTCCCGAAGAAAACAACTTCATGACATAAAGGAAAGCTATCTCTCCCTGTAGCTTGCTGCTTGCTGTAGCCTCATACCATAAGCAGAGTGAAGAAGTCTGATTACTGGTGAAACCTCTAAGGATCTAACACACCATTGGAAGAGCTTTTGAGGTTCAGTTTACCAGTGGCTGATTTTCCACACTTTCTCAAGATCACTTACACCAACACAAGATCAGTGAAAACATGTAACTGGGTAGATTTGGTACAGCTTCATTCGGATCTAAATGATATGCCAGGTGTAGCGCACTGGAAAAACAGGCCCTTGGAGCAGGGTAACGTTGAAGCGATGTGCCAGCATAATACTGGAGAGCATTACACAGCTGGTCTTGTCTTTTTCCAGAAGAAATCTGAAGCTAGGCTTTCTAACCATGAAACTGTTAAGAAAACATGGCATCTTTCAGTAAGTACAGAAAGGAACATTTTGCAGCAATGGTACCAAAAAACCTTTAGTCTTATTTATACTGGGCCAGGCTGATCTTAAAGTAATTTATGTAAAACAGGAGTAGTAACATGGAATTATTCTGGATTTGCACTGGAATAAATGAGATCACAATCTGGCCTAAACTATTAATGGGGATCTATAAGCCTAACCACATACGAACACAGTTACACCATGGAGTCCTTCATTACACTTTATGGACACCGACTTCACAGTGAACTGGCTGGCACCCAGATAAATCCAGATGGAGTGAAATTTGGCCCATTAAACATTGCCATAAATATATTTCTTACACAGTAAATGTTATTGGACACAAAATAGAGATGGAAAGATCAGAAGGAAACCACATAATCCTCTACTCAAGGCAAGGTTGTTACCTGTGGGCCCCTCAGTTCAAGAAGGACAGGGAGTTGCTTGAAAGAGTCCAGTGCAGGGCCACAAAGATGATGGAGGGAGTGAAGCATCTCCCTTATGAGGAGTGGCTGAGGGAGCTGGGTCTCTTTAGCTTGGAGAAGAGGAGACTGAGGGGTGACCTCATTCATGGTTATAAATTTGTAAAGGGCGAGTGTCAGGAGGAAGAAGCCAGACTCTTCTCTGTGACAGCCAATGACAGGACAGGCAATGGGAGCAAGCTGGAGCATAGGAGGTTCCATGTGAACATAAGAAAACACTTTTTCACTGTCAAGGTGACACTGGCCCAGGCTGCCCAGAGAGGTTGTGGAGTCTCCTTCTCTGCAGACATTCAAAACCCGCCTGGACGTGTTCCTGTGTGACCTGGTCTGGTGTTCCTGCTCTGGCAGGGGTTGGACTGGATGAGCTTTTGAGGTCCCTTCCAACTCCTGAGATTCTGTGATTCTGTGATTCTGTGCTTCGTGTTTCAAAGCTTTCGTTCATTTTGTTTTTTAATTACTCCAGTGAAAGGGCTTCCACCACTGACCTTGGAAAGCTGTGTTACAATCCAGCGATCGCAGTGAAAGCTGTCTCAATTTATGTCTTCTGAACTCAAAGGCATAATGTAACATCATCACTTTATGCTGAGAAGATTAAGCTGGGGTGCACAGCCAGTGGCTGACCTGCACTAAGTCAAATGTTTATGTTAACAGGAAACAGCCATGTATTAATGTTCAATAGCAACATATTGGGAAGAATATAGCCTCCTGACTTATAGAAACCTCCCAAGAGATGATAATGAGAGTAATACGTTGATCCCAGCTGACATTCTAAGACTCTTAGGCTGTCTTTTATCACTGTGATATATTTACTTGCTGATACTTTCATTATCAGCCTAGGTATCATCATGGGCACTCAAAGAAAACTTCTGTCCAGTGTGTAGCAAACAAGCACTGGACTATATAATCAGTATGGTGGAAAAATAATAAGGAGCATAATACAATGTCCTTTTAACTGGGAAATTAGTGATTTCTGATATTATCTATCTGAAAAGGAATAATAGTAGACGGGGCTCAGAGACAGGCCACAGAAGCATCAGACAACCTGAAAAAATGCTATATAAGAGAGAGAGAAAAATGCTTGCTTGAAGAACACGTCATACGCTATCAAGAACAAGTTCCTAAATGGGTTATAAAAGTAATGAAAGGCTAATTAGATGAGCTGCAGTAACAGCAAACAGGATTGTTTCTTCCCCTGCCAGAGCAGTAAAACTCACCTGCTTCTGAGACTAAGCAGAGTTGAAACAAATGTAGGCAAGACAAAAATGTCTCATATGGACAGACTATAGAGAGAATTTGGCACTTTCTTTTTTAAAAAAGTTGGAATTTGCTCATGTAGAAACCAGAGGATAGACAAGCTGGTCTAATGCAATGCAATCCATGTACACCTTTGTCGTTTTGTGAAGCACATTCCTCTTCTAGCTATTAGCAGAACAGATCCTATCATCCACATACAGTGTGCAGATTCTATCTATCAGTAGCTAATAGGAACTCAAATACCCTAGCTGCTTTCTTTAGAATATTCAAAACCTGAAACCCACAGGCCAATCTCCCATCAGATCTGAATGCCTACTAAAGCCACACAGATCTTTCAAGCACACATCAGGGTAGAATTTGTGCGCCCTGTCTACATAATAACGTAGACAACAGGTCCAATTTTGATGCAGATCCAGCTTGATTTTACTTTGCAAAAGAGATTTCAAAAGTAGCAGAGCCTATAACACAACTCAGATATACTCATTTACAAGTCACATCCTCTTTGGCAGTCTATTGGTCAGTTGTTGATGATCATAAATTTCAGACAGAGTCTTCAAGTCCCTTTCAAAGCCAAGGAGACACTGAGACACAAGTTTTTACTGAGACAAATCTGATGAAAGAGCTGATTCACCTAACATAAAAGAGAAAGAGTCCACCAAAGCTGCTAGAAATGGTTAACATCTGTTCTTGTAGCATATAAGCTCTGATTTTTTTAGTGCTTAAAGATTCCTCATTCAATGAGGTGGTTATTACTTCTGCATTTACACTGTAGTGCACAGACACTAGCAAATCAAACACAAGCAGAGAAAAACATTTGCAAAACAATAATTTTGTTCCCAGCTCTTTGCAAATTAACACTACGCGTGCATTCATTTCACTATTTTATTTCCTCGAAAATAGATTGACAAGGGCTAGGCTGAGTTTTCAAAACTTACGACCCACTCAGATTCTTGTAAACATTTTATATTTTTTTTGCAAAGCATCTATTATAAATTATTGTAAACAGTGTTTTCCTGTAAGAAGTTAATGTAAACTCAAAAATAAATGCATACAAGTGAATCATGTTCCCCTTCTTTACCCAACCTGCCCGGTCCCTTAGCGACATCTGTCTGCAGAGCTCTAATTATGAGAAGTCATGTGTCGGGATAAATGATGGCGTTCTCGGAAGTACTCGTGACAAATGGGACATGTTAGTTTCTCCTCTCGTCTCCTCTTGCACTGAGACTCAGTTGAGGAATATTCTTTTTTGTGATGTGACCGCATGTGGAAGACTAAATCAGATGTCATGCGAAAGGACAGGTTGCATTTGGCACACCAGTTCTGGGCAGCCACTCCAAAGGATGTGAAGGTGGGGGGAAGAAGAGTCAAGGAAGAAGAGGAGGAGGAAGAAGTGGTGGCTGTGTTTTGTAACTGTCCTCCTGCTTGTTTGGGCCACGGTTCTGAGGTATATGGGAAAACATTGCTCCGAGTGATGCTTGTCTGCAGCATCTGAGCATTACACAAATCACTGACAAAGAACTTGGAATTGAGAAGAGTGCTGCAGCACATGATGTCTGTGGTGGCAATGAAGCCAGACAGCTCCCCCAGGCTCTTTGGTGACTCACTCATGGGATGAGAAGAATTTATTGCAGCTCTTTCTGCTAAACACTTACTGGGTTTGCTGAAAGCACTCTTCTGTTCTCCTCGGGCTCTGGTGGGCCACACAAAGGAGAATGCACTACCGGAGGAGTTCAGCAACACATCCTTTGATACCTGCTCTTTACCAAGCGGGACTGTGCCATCCTCCTGTTCTGCCTCCTTCAGCCTCTCATTCCTCAGCTTCTCCTTCATTCTCCTGACCTCGGTGAAAGCACTCTGCTTCTGCTCTAAAGCATCCTTCCTAGCTGACTGCTTCCCTGAACTAAGCTTCCAGAAAGAACCAGCCAATACATGTTCTCCCCCAACCTCTTCCTTGCCCCCACAGTTATGTTCCTCACTCAGATTATTGGTTTTCTCCAACAGCACTGTCTTCCTGCTCTTGTTGTTCTCAGCCTCTTCAGATTTTGCTCTCTTTTCTCCTGTGAGACCATGGGCATCATCTTTACAAGCTGCCATTTTGACCTCTAGATCCCTTGCCAGGCTGTGGAAATTTGTGGTCTGCTCAGCTAAGTTGCTCTTTTCCATCTTAGGGTCCTGGAAATTTCTCCATAGCAGGGCGCTCTTCTCTGGGACACATAGGAAGCGGACATGGGAGAGATAGGAATGCTCACATTTAAAGACTCGGTCACATTCTTGGCATCTCAACTCTGCGGAAACAGACAACAGATGGTGAGTTTTGCAAGGTTAGAATCATGGGCAGATTCTGACCCTGTCATTGACACAGACAAAAAACCGAGAAACATTTCTTGTGTCATACAAGAGTATACGTGGTAAAGATAATGTCAGTGCAGGATCAGACCCCTTGCTGCTGCAGAGAATGGTTCACCCATATTTGCCTCCATGTGCTACTAGGAGAAATGCTTTCATTTAGACACTCTGACCAAGTTTGTATTACATAAAATGGCCTGGACCCAATGGTCTAGATAAAACCATATGGACTTTATGAAAATTGGGTCTACATTTCCTAAGTCATTGACTTTAATACAGGCTAAATGTTAAATTCTATGTACCCAAGCAACAATGTGGTTTAGACCTGGATTTAAAGGTCTTGGCCTTTAATAGAGGCTCTGAGCCTCTATTTCTACATATGATAATCTGGATTTTTAATCCTTTTCACAAATCATCTGATGATAATGCCTGAAGCTCTTGGTCATGCTCATTTAGCAAACTTCTATATGACTCAAGGCACAGATACCTGTGGCACAGAAAATAATGTTAGAAGTGAAACAGTGCCAGTGATGAGCAGGAGGAATGGGGAACATACATTGGTATGACGCTGTTTCCTTCTGGCCTTCAGATGTACTGCACCTCTGGTTAATTGCGGTGGTTGATTGCCCATGAACAGACAGGACATAATTCAGTGACCGAGATACAAATGACACATCTTAATCTTTGTTAACAGTACCCATGCTACATTATTTCACAACACACAGCAGTTTTTTAAATGCAAATGGTGCCAGACCACACCTGAGGCCTGGGATGTGTAGGAAAGTTCATACATTGGTTGGGTAAAACTACAAATCCCTAATTTGTAGGCTCAGCACATCTTAGATCACTTCCCAAACTACAGACACTGAACTTTTTGTAAGAAGATAGGTCTGCTGATTTGGGTGGAATGCTGTTCCTGTTGATTTCACAGGGTTGACGATGTGCGTCTACACAGAAGCTCACAGAATATGCTGAAATCAGTTAAAATTACTTAGTGGGGTCCTGATGTGATTATGTCTATATTAATTTAATATTCATTTACAGGCAAGTATATTATCATATTAATTTAGCAACTCATACCTTTACCAACCTACACCTCTACTAACCAAGTTATATCAGCTGTGTTTAAATCAACCCAAAGGAATGTAGAAAGGGTTTTGCTCTGGTCTAACTAGATCAATGTTTGGAGCAAATGACAGCTGGAGTCAACCTTGGCACGGACCTGGCAGTGATTTGCTTGATCTCTCCATAATCTAGATATTTTTTTTTCAGTAATTGCCAGTGCAATTTCTTTTAGAGCAATAAATACCTAGCAATATCTCAGAATGAAAATCGTGCCCTTTTCCTTGTTCTCACTATGTCCCATGCTAAATAAGCAGACTGAGCTGTATACAGTACTGTTTGGGATGTCATGCATTTTTCACAGCCTTGCTCATTTACAAGATTAAAGTTGAACTCTAGCCTATGCTTGATTCCTCAATGAGCTCAAAAAGGCATATTTGCAATTGATACTTGCAACTGATAAGTTTTTAGGATTCCAAGGTAGTCAGGTGCCTAAATGTCCATTACACAGCTCAAAAATTGCAGCATTAACCTCTAGTTCACCATCCTTTGCTGGAAAGCAGTGATGAAAATGGCATGAAGAACTGTAACTTTATTCTTGCTCTATGCCTCCAGCTCAGTCCCTGAAGCAGGTCTTTCTTTTAGCTGACCAGCTAAGGATTGAGACAGGTTTCATTTCCTGTGTTACAAGATCATCGCATACTAAAGAAGTTGCAGACTCACTTCAGTCCTCAGTGACCCCTGCAGTCAACAGTTTTGTACTTACCGTTCGGGGTACTCTGAGCTTTTATCTCATTGAAACCTAAGAGGCTGGAAAGCTCCTCATCATACCAGACAAGCAGCTCCTCATTTTTGTTGATCTTCCTAGTAGAGCGATAATATAACTGACTGTTTTCTAAGTAAGCTTCCAAGTTCTGCTCCTTGCTATTGGCAGCTGCTTGTACAAGCCTCATCCAAGGCAGTCCTGTGGGATTGTGCACAGATGTAACATCTACCTGCGAGACAGGACACAAAGAAAGCAAGTTGCAGGTCTTGGGATTCCAAATAGATTTGCATCACATTCAGGGATTTCAAATTCATCTTCAGCGGCATCACACGGCACATGCAGGACAACCAAGCAGTTAACAAGCAAACCCAGTTTTCTGCCTCACACCGAGACAGTATGGCAAAGCTGTGAGCCCAGTTCATACACCAGTGTCACCAAATCCAAAGTCATCATAGGGAGAAGGCTTCCCTGGTGTGAGTACTGAGAGGTTTGGGAATACAGTTGGATGGGAGGGAGAAGGAGACACTGCTGTTCACAGACAACCTCTCACGGCAATGCCAGGGACATTAGGCAGTCTCCAGCCCTCTCACAGCAAGGATGATGTCCTCTGTCTGATGCAGGTTGTCCCATGAGACGGTGTCAGACGTGGATCACAGATGTACAGAAGGTGTGCTCCTCTGTAAGTAGGCCTGGGGACGGGGTTGGATGTGAGATGTGCAGACCCTGGATCTGTGAGCCCAGAAATGAACACACACTCTGGGTAGTGGCACATACAACTTTTCATTGGTGTAAGAGGATATGGATCAGAAGGTGTAAGAATACTCCTGGTGTTTTGATTCAACACTTCAAGGAGACAACATTCGCATATACAACTGTTTGGCTAGATTACAGAAAAATTAGATTTTAATAAATACAACTAAGAAATACTTATATGATCTGTTACATTTTTCAGAAATAAAATTATTTGTTCCTATTCCTGACTTTGATAAATCAAGTAAATTCATTTCAGGGTATCTAAACCGATAAAAACTCATCAGATGAATATTTTTCATTAATTTCTGAGTACTGAGGGCTTGATTTACTTTCAGTTTGTATACATTCAGAAATATCAAACAGATTAAGTCAAAAAAATATTGCTTAGGTTGCAAGGCCAGACACTCAGAAGTTAAAAATTTAATATTAAGTCTGCTGCTCAAATTCAATTTCTCTTCTGTGTGTATATTACAACATAGTCCTTAGTCACATATACTCCTTTCTCCACAGGACTCCTCAGTCATTTAGTCACAGGTTGACCAGGCTCTGGTCAAATAACATAACTATAAAAACTTTGGATTTGTCTTCCTTATTCAGTGTGTCACTCCCGTATTAGTTACTTTATTGCATTTGCTTTGAATAGGGAATGATTTCTTTCTTTATAGGTTTTTCTTTGGTGTTTACCACGGCAGATCTATCTTCTCTGCAGCATTTGAAAGGTGGGGAAGATTTTCATAGCTTGGAGGCTGAAACACAGGGCAATCAAGGGCAACATTTACACACATAAGACTCCTCAACTAATTTTTGAAGCACCAAGTCATTTAGAAAGGTTTAGAAAGGACGAAGTTTGGAAATGAAAAATGTCTAATGACAAGTATGATCTAAATTTCACCTCAAGCAATGTATAAGTCTTTGTTTTCCACTAATTGCAGGGCAGCCATTCGTTGGTGTTTGGTATCAGTAGCATTCTTTTGGCTATTCCTTTCTCTGTTTTTAAATCTCTCTGACTATTACCTACCACAAAAAATATGATCACATTAGTAGCTTGAATACAAGAATGAAACATTAAGAGGCCACTAGGATAAAAGTTAATTAGTATAAGGGAGAAAATAAATTAGCATGCCCTGTAACTGGTTCTCTCTAAATGCCATGGTAGTTAACAATGATTGAGAAATCCAAAAGTCTGACAGCAACACAAGCACACCCACCCACACACAGTGGTTGTAACTAAAAGCTATGTCAGAGGCTGTAATTTATTAGCTTCTGCGTTCCAGAAATATTGAAAATCCACCCGCAAAGTCAAAGGGAACACAGCTCCTTCAGCAACCAGGCTGAGAGGGCTTAGAGAAGGTATGGAGGAGTAAAGAACAGACCATAAGACCTGGATGCTGTCGACTAAAAGCATGCACCCGTTTTAGTTTATTCATGTGTATAGAGACACTAGAAACCCTGCAAGTCCACCCATTTCCTGAGATGGCAATCCCTGAGGTGAATCCTTTGCACCCATATATGAGACAAAGGCTTCACGCC
Source organism: Mesitornis unicolor (assembly GCF_000695765.1). Lineage (NCBI taxonomy): Eukaryota > Metazoa > Chordata > Aves > Mesitornithiformes > Mesitornithidae > Mesitornis > Mesitornis unicolor. The sequence continues at coordinate 39,952 of NW_010195532.1, forward strand.
CCAACAAGCTCAGTCATAGCTGAGCAATGGGAGCAATCAGCCTTCCTTGATAGAGGCTGGAAGAGAACAGAGAGAGTCAGATTCTTCCTTGGAACTCAGAGTCAAACCCACAAGAAGCTGTAGGGGCCAGAGGAACTCAGTGGGAATCAGTGGCCTTTGTAAGGGGCCGGCTTTCTTTGCCTAGGGTAAATGATTGGCTGGAAAGAACCACCTGTGCCAGTGGTTGCCAAGGCATCCTCTTTGCCTGAGTGTACAAACTGGTCCAAGAAGCCCAAATTAGGATCTCTCAGAGGATAAGAGAAAAGACATAGAACTCCCTTTTGGACTAACATAAAAAGCCAAGATAAGGAAATTCTTGTTAAAAATAATATTCCCCAAAGTCTTGCAGAAGTGCTGCCGAACTGTGATGAACATGAACCTCAGCTGTGGAGAATCCACCTTGCTAAATTATTCCTGTGTATATTCTGTTTGTAGTATAGCCAGCATATCAAAACCTATTTCTCGTTTTGCACCTCAGTGCCATGATAACAACATAGTATCATGGCTGAATCATTAATGAATTGTCTACGCACAGAGCTGGGAGTTGAACAATAGCTCCTGATTTCTGGAAGGTTTACTTTTAATTATGGGTAGCCAACAAGATATAGAACCACCACTGAAACAGCTACTTGCACAGAATTTGATGTATTTACTGCCAAAACACAGAGATCTGAGCCAGCTCAGGCATCCAATTTCATGCCTGCATAATAATTACTTAACTCAAATGTAGCAAAATACTAAAGCCATCCCTTTGGCGGGTTCTTCCAACCCTTTGAGGCTCTTTCTTGGTTCTACAGTAATTAAAAAACTCGCAGGAGAAATACTGAAATATTCCATAAATAAAGCCTCATTTCAGGAGAGACCTTCCTCCAAAGAGCTTGTAGTTCTTCTGGAGTACTAATAACCCTGTCCAAGCAAGCAAACTTATGCCAGACACTCGAACAAATAGTCAGAAAAATCCTGAAGCCCCTTCTTCTCTTTCTGATTTTGTTTAAAGTTAAAGTGTCAGATGTATCTACCAACGGTTGCATCTTCCATATTACACACACTCCCTAGAATTTCTCTACTCCAGAGCACAAAAATCTTAGGAGCACCTGGATGTCTCCCAGATCTGTCCATGCCATAGCATGTGGGACTTTTACTGCCTCACGCTATAAAACACTACCTCCCCATCTTCATCTAGACCAATGGTGACTAAAATGCACTCTTGAGATGCAGAAAGCCAACGTAAGAGGCCAGCATGAGAAATATGCATTGTCCAAATGAAAATGTTATGATAAACAGGCTAAGGGAAAAAAAAAAGGGAACTAGAGCTGAAGAGTTAACATTCCACCACAGTCCTGGGATTTCTGACCTTCCCTACATGACAGCTCCTTTTGTTCACAGATGTATCTCTGTGGCTTCTCTACAGTGATTGAAAAACGAGGCTGTAACAGACAGACATATCTAAAGTAACTGCAGGAGGTCCATGCACTAATAGCAATAAGCTGTGGCTGCCTGAAGATTGTGTAGACTAGCTGCCTGACTGCTGTCTTCTACAGTTCATACAGCCTGTGCTGAGATCACTGCCATTGTGATTTTACTTCATGGATGACTGAGCCAACTGGGTCACTGCTCGCTCAGATCCATCAATAAATGCTGCAAAGGCACCACCTGCATGAATCAGTGCAATGCCACACTCTTCCCTGTCTGCTCTTACACGGCTGTCACACCTCCTGATAAGCCTCCGTTGTCCTTCGTAAGGACAAAACCCAAGTGTGATGTTTCTAAACTATTCGTCTCTCTTTTCTTCTACTCCCGGTCAGGGCTGAAGCAGGTCATCAATCATCAGCATAGAAATGGGACTTTGTGTTCTTCCTGCAAAGGAAACGGTTTTCACTGAGGTCCCTACAGTCAACAGCTCATAAATCAGCAATGCACTGGCTATTTCTCCCTTCGAAGGAGCTGTTAGTTGTGCTGAATAAAACAAAAATGTACCCCTTGGCAAAGTTACATTCTGAGGGATAGTGTAACTCTTTTTTGATACGACTAACATTAAATGCTGATTTCTCCTACCTTAAATACATAATGGATGTTCCGTCTATCAGAACACTTGAGAGCAATAAAAGCTACAGTGTCCAGCAGGGTGTTCTGGAGCATGCATGGTCCAAAAACAACTTCTTCGGGAATGTCTTGTGTGGTATGAACAGTAGCCAATATGTCCGGAAAATGGTGATGCAGAAGTTTGTTGTCACTTGTCCAAAGGAATTTAGGCAAAGATGTAAGTTCCATCATAAACCTGTAAAATAAACAAGAAATTGCATTTGGAATAGAGGTGGAAATGGAAGGGGGCTTTACTACTTACAATATAAAGACTTCCAGGAACTGTAGGTGAATTGTAAGACTATGCCAGGACATTGCTGGTTACAGAGTTTGCAGCTTTATTAACATCCAGCTCAGAAAGAGAAAAATGACTTTGCACTAAGCCAAAATCTAAGGTTTATAAACAAGTGAGTTATTCTTTCTTGGAATAGTCAGACACACCAATAGTTCAACTCCTGCTACACTGCCACTCTCTACAGGCAGGAATAAGAAGCTTTTGGAAGAGCAAGCAAAATTTTCAGGGAGTGGAACTCAGCATATTCTTTTTCAGTGTATTCTCAGATATCCTCCTAATTTATTATTACTAGTTTATAGAAGTGTAAGGAAAGGTAGAGAAGGAGAACAACAACAACAAAAAAGCAATCACTTTCTGAAACAGAGTTTGAAAAAGCATTGCTTTTTGATTTGGAAGTGCAACATCAGTCTAGTTTCTGGCTAAACAGGTACAAAATAGTAATAGCCTGAGTCCTTAGGCTACCCAACCTGAAAGCACAAAATCTGCAGAGGCTGACAAAAAGCTTATTTCCATCCCATCTCAAAATGTATGTGGAATCTTACATACCTGCTCTTGTTGGGAAAATGAAATCAGGTTATGGTTCTTTGCATGGTGACACTGTTAACATAATGTTAATAGAGACTGCTGTCTTTAGAGGATGAATTTTCCTGCCCTGAACATAGAAGATTACATTTTTCAGAGCAGTGGCGATTTCTGCAATATGAGCCACAATCTGAGAACTCTGTATGTAGCAAGGAGGCATGTTTGACTTATTTGTCATTCTAAACTTCTCTAGGTTTTTAATAAAGATATTACCATCTCCAGCTCCCAGCTGGAGGTCATGGAAAAACCCTCATTTATGCCATCAAGAGCTGGATCAGGTCCATTAGGCAGGGAAAATTAAAGAGAACAGCAACAAGCCCTGAAGAGGCCGTAGCCTAATAAATACTGAGATGGAAGGGCTGAAGATCCAGTCTAATCTTTCTCACTCTCTGCCAACAGAATTGATTTGTTACTCACTGACTCATGACTTAAACTGAAGTGATATAAAGTGCTCAGGAGAGCTGCACTGATTTAACTCAATCAGTTTCTAAATCAGTATAGTTAATTCAGTATAATTTCTTCCTGGTAGGCAAGGACTAAGGCCCTATCTTGAAAAATATTAAAACACATTGATACACACACAGTAAGTGGTAAACATCTGAAGGATGAAGGACTAAACCAGACATCCAAGGCAAAGAACAGGAGGTAAAGGAGTAAAACAAAAAAGCCAGATGACTTGCCAGAAATTAGTCACTAAGAGGAGGACAGAATGGCTCTCTGCTCTCTGTTAATGATGAGTTTCATTGCCTGGTTTCCCAATAATCTCCTGAAGTTACTACTGGTGTGAGAACAGAATGATGGGATCTATGTGCGCATTTGTACAATAGATATGAATCTGTTCCATTGATTTAGATAGATCCTATGTATGTGTGTCTTTCCATTCTAACTATACCGATTTTTAATTAATAGTAACAGTCAAGGCATATTTATTTTCCCAATGATCTCCTGAAGTTACTACTGTGGTGAGAACAGAATGATGGGATCTATGTGTGCATTTGTACAATAGATAGGATCTATCTAAATCCACAGAACATATTCATATGTATGTGTGTCTTTCCATTCTAACTATACCGATTTTTAATTAATAGTAACAGTCAAGGCATATTTATTTTAAATAATATATAAAAAATACAAGTTCCAAGCCATCAGAAAATAAATTTGAGAACTAAAATGCTTAAAAGTCTGTCTGAATAAGAACAAGTTTAGAAATAAATTATGATCTGAGCCAGTTCCTTTTCTAAAGAATTCGCATTCAGGAAATTCCTAATCTCTTCTAGCACTGTTTTACTTACCCTAGACCCTAGAAGGCAATTCTTCTCACTAAGATGTCCCTTTCTCTGAAATTCATCTGAATTTATCTACGTAAACTAAGAGAGTTCTGTGCCTTAGCACACTGCTGTCAATCCAAATAAAACAGGCATCCAGGGCACTCAGAGCTGAGTTTTCAATGGGGAAGGATGCTGAATTTGAGCACACACACACTTCTTCCAGGAAGAAGATGGGTGCTACCTGTGTGAAGTCAGCCTCTTCATCCAGAAATCTCAGCCAAAGCACAGATACGAGGGGCTGAAGAAGCCATGCTCCCTTCCAGCTAGCTACTGCTGCCTGCTGCTTTCCTCTATTTCAGCAGCTTTCGAAGAGCTACTGTGAACCCAACCCTAACAAGAATCACTTCTCCGAAGACTGCAAATGAGTAGATATCGTGTGAGAATTACGTGTAACAGCACCACCTATTGATTTCTGCCCTAACATACGTCCCAAAGAAAGATTCACGAAGGGGCAGGACGTGCTTTAGCACAGTTGCCCCACTCTGGTTTTGCAACCTGCAACACGGATGGACCGCAGCCATCAGCTCCCAGAGCACACCCGCAACTCACCCCTCCAACCCTGGCAGCTCTTCTGACCTCCTTGGTGAAAGTCTCAACAGTTCCCAGCAGCGCGTGTGCTGCTTGCTGCGCTGCCTGCTCCCCTGCCCCAAATCCTGAATAGAGAAGGGCTTCCACACACCCAAAGGGAAGGGCAGGAACTAATGCCCTGGACACAGGAGTCTCTCTGCCTTACTTGCTGTCCTACAGGACTGCCTGCAGGCTAATTGTGGGGAAGGGAAGGGAAGACATCACTCCTCCTTAGCAGAACTGCACTATCGCAAAGGTATCTCGCCGTAACACAAATAAACCAGTATTTATTCTCCAGAAGACAAATCCATATGTACACATCTTCAGCTCCATTTAATTCTTCTAGTTTGATGGGATGGGGGAAATGAAGCTTAATAAGGAAAATCAGATATATCCTAACTAACGCATCTTTCCCCTATCCAAACTCACACATCCCTCAAACTCAGTATGCTGTTATAGTTTGCTTGTTTCTAATTGACTTGTGAATAAGTCAAAGATCTGTGATGGGGGAAAAAAAAATCCTTCAAACCTACAGGCATGAATGCCAAAGTCTTGAAGTGATGCCTTGGCAGCTGTGGTCACATTCAACTCTTGCGCAGAAGGGTCAAGTTTGTGAAAAATTATGTAAATAATGTACTGTGTGCACACAGCAAATGGGCTTGTTATGGTCAGCCTTACTCCAAAGGCTTTCAGCATGGGCAGATCAAGCTCTTCAAATAATTTGCCAGATGCACCATCTAGTGTAACATCTCAGTATAACACAGCATCCCAAGACAAAGTGATAGCAGGACATCCCTGAGTCCCTGGTGGTGATAGCCTATTGCATCTCTGCAGCTTCTGAGCACGCTGTCAGGCATGAATTGCTCCTCTCATGGGTGGGTCATTCTCTCTGCCACCTTCTACTCAAACAGGAGGTTAGGTGCCTCTAAAGGTACTGGTTTTTACATGGTTTGGTCAGGGTCATGTCAGGGAGGGAGTGTAATTTGTATTACAGTGTTCTCTTTTTGAAACAGAGAAGGTAGGCTGAAGATGTGCTGCTGGTACTCGGAGAGTGGTGATACACTGAAGCATCTTCAGAGGAAAAAGTGATTTTTTTTCTACAGTTTTCACATAGCACGAGAAAGCTCTACCCTCTGCATGAACAAGCTTTCAGCTTGTGTCACAGCTTGTGTCATCAGCTGAGGGTTAACAGTAAGCAGGCACAAATGTGCTGCTTCAAAAATGAGCTGCTACCTCTGCAAAAGGATGTGCCGCATTCTGTGGGCTTTCTGACCTTGGTCTGCACTCACTCAGAGGTCTCCATTGCAAAATGCAGATTCATCCACAGTACAGTACTGGAACAAGTCCTGCCTCCTGCACAGGTGAGGGGTGGTAGGTGGTCCTCTGGTAGCCACAGCCCTTATCTTGGAGAACCGAAATACTGACCTCCTCAAAAGTAAAGACTGAGCCTTGAAACATGACTTGAGAGGAGAGAGAGAGAAATGGAATTGATTTACTTTCTGAACACTCTGGTGAAACAAAGGAAACTCAACAGAGAAGCTGAAGGGAGATAAAAATGCCACGGACAACAAGAGTAAAAGGTGAAGGGGAGCTAAGTATCTGTAAAAGCTTTACAGGCATCACTGAAATATTATGGCTGGATTGTGCAACTCAGCAGCTGCAGCATGAAAGAGGGTGTACATGCACACAGAGACAATCTAGGCAATGTATTTCTACAGTGTAGACTTTTTAATGGTTTCTGCTGTTAAAGAAACTTATCAGGCTGCATGGCACTTTCTAAGAAAGTTTACCAACATAGATTTTACCCTTTGTCCCATGAGTCTGAGGATGGTCATGTCTGGAAAATGCACATAGAGGTGCCTTTTCAGCGAAGCTTGGGAAAGTTTAGCAGTAGCTCAAGCTGTGCTCTTCCCTTAGTTTAGCAGTAGCTAAAGCCCTGTGCTCTTCCCTAGTAATTCCGTTAAAATACTCATTGACATTTTACAGCAGTAAATCTCAACAGGGTACGGGCACAAGATTGCCCATGGCCCTAATCAGCTCTGCTCTTTTCAGTCCTGCCACTCACTGCAAACCCTGAGATAATTGAGGAATGGTTGTGTGCAAGGTCAGGTCCGGCTGCTGCCAGAAGAGCATCTGCTGGAGTTTCTGGGAGAGTCAGCAGGTGTGGGACATGGCAACACACAGTGCAGAAGGGTTGCTGCATAACAGTTAATACAACCTCATAGCTTGAGAGCACGAGCAGATAGCTTAGCATTGCTGAAATGTAGCAGCACCTCCTGCAGCACTTTAAACAGTTGACAGAAATGAGCTGGAACAAAGTAAGATCACCTGTAAGTGGGCCAGAATATAAATCTGAAGTACCTCTCAATTTTGATGAAAGTTTGATTTGGATCTAGACTAACCTTCCCATGTTTTTCATTTGGTTACAATCTAAAGCCAAAACTTCAGCCACAACCAAGAATGCTTGGTTTTTTTGCAAAACTTTTCTTAGTTTTCAGGAAGCTCAGACTTGAACCTGAATGGGAATTCTACATCAACCCATGAACCTAGTACTTGAGCTCCTGTTTAATTCTAAATCCAGTCTCAATGTAAATCTCACATCTTTGACAACAGCCTTCATGGTCTAAGGAAAGCCATACTTATTAAGAATCTACAAATGGATCCATAATGAGAAATGGAGAAGGTATATCAGAATGCCTGGCATTTTTCCTCAACAGGGTCTAGTAGGTGAATTGCTCACATTCTTCATAGTGAGTGAAGGACAGAGAAAATTATCATAACAGAGAATTCTCCAAGACTTCACCTAACTGATTACTCTTGTCTTATGTTACTGATTTCCACACTTTGCCCACCTCCTTTACAGAGTCATAACTCTGCTGTGCTCTCATTTCTTACAGATTTGCTACCTGTTGTACTTCTGACTAATTCATTCCTCTTCTACTGTATAGCAAAGTTTACAGACCTCTGTCATAAGCCTCTTTGTGAAGGTCATATCTTCAGCTCTGTACCATGCAGGCAATGATATGCTTGCCTCAAACTGTCAATGCTGGGAGTGCCATTGCCTCCTAGAGACATGCAACATAATCCTGCTGTTCTCACTCATGTTCTGCATAAGCAGTGAGCCTCTGGGCCCACCCTCACACGTGTCTCTGAAAGGATGAGCTAAAATGAATATTTATAGTGCTTTAGAAGCACATTTGAGTCAGATCACCTGTTAGACGATGGGTACTCTCCATATTCTATCTGTCACAGATGTGAATTTTTCATATGGATGAGTTTAGGGACTTGCTGTTTAATGGACTCTTCATCCCCCAGAGAGAATCTGATACACATATACCATATCCCTGAGTGATGGATTTTGCATCTTGATTTCTGAGAAGTGTGACAGATCTGTCAAACAACAAGTACCTATGGGCAGGCAACTCCCTATGGATTATGCAATTGTGGATGTTCCATCAAAAAGCACAGGAAACAGAGCTCACAGCAACTGCTCCCAGCCTGCTTGCTTCCAGAAGCAGCACACAAATTGCTAGTCATCTTTTGCTTTCCTGAATGCTCTTCCAAGCCAAAACCCTGCAGACAGCCTTCTCCTCTCTCTCCCCATTTCCTAGCACTTGCATATCATCCCATTAGCTAACTAGGGTTACAACATCTGCCTTCCTGAAAAAATGTTTACATAGCTCCCTCACCTCCTGAGAAAAATAGGTTTCTAGAGAGGGAAGCAAGAGAAGGACATAGGAACAGTCGTTTTCAAATCCCTGATTTTCTACTGTATGGCCTTCAGATGTCACTGCGAGCTCTTTTAAGAAATGTCTGGAAATGCCCAAATGTAGAAATACAAATTTAAGCAAGGACTCCTCTGTCTCCTATTTTCATAGGATTTGGCCTGATTCTCCTTGCCACAGTGACTATGTTGAACTATGGCATCACTTGACATTTCTTGGTGGTCATAAAAGCACTGGTAACCTTGCTTAATATCATGAAAGACTTTGCAGGTGCGAAGGAAACAAATTAATCACCATTGCAAGAGGGGAAACTTTCTAACCAGAATTTAATCAGCAAGTTCAGCTCTTCACAATTGTAAATGGAAGAAGATAATCAAAATTGTTTCTCTTAAAAAAAAGTTTTTTAAAATTTAAATGGATTCTTCTATTTCACCTATACATTCCATTTTAACTGTGGATTCATTTGCATATAGTGATATCACTTTTAAAGCAATTAACCCAGTTGGTAAGAAAACCAACACAGAAGTTACTCATAAAGACTAATGAAGTTATTTGATTCTGGAAAGCATCATCCCACAGTCTCTCCAATCATTTTTACATCTACTCCAGACTTTCTTCAGAGCTTGGATTAACGTAAACAGGATAAGCCTGTATTTGCCATGTCAACAAAACTGAAAGAAAAAACATATTAAATACTGGAACCATCATTTCCTTCACCTTTTAACTTATTCCTCTCTACTCAAAAGTGTGACAGTGTTTTCCCTGAAGCACATAACCTGTGACTTCATGCCAATGCATTCCTGTGGCTGCTGCCAAAGCTGCCTTTGATTTCAATAGAAGGTCTGTTGGTCTGAGGAATCCATGATCAGACATGCAGTGTCATGCACAATAAACTACAGATATTAAAGGAATTGAGCTGATGCAGACAGAGTGCTTCTGTCTGAGGCATTTATTATTCTCTGTTGTTATAACGAACTGAGGTTTCTTAACACATGAAGGGAATTCCAAGGGAATCAGAGATGGAAAAGTGAGCAAATCCACTTCTTGGGGTTTATACATTTGCTTTCCTTCTGTGAAAGGTTTTATTCTCTTTTTATTCAAGATGTGAACTGCAAAGGAGAAGAATCAAAACTAAAACTGAAGGAAACTGGCATGAAATCAAAGAAAGGATTGAAAAATTCTTGTTTTAAAAGATAAAATAAGTAATTCCAGAACCACAAAATAAATCCCAAAACAAACTGCAACCTGTTTCCCAAATCTATTAACTTACAAACTGAGACTGTCCTTTAAGAGCAAGAGAACAAGCCATTTCTTGTAGCTCACTGCCACTGCAAGACAGAGCTTCTGTGCTGCAGCTTGGGCACAGGTCTGAGAGCTGTTTCCTTTTGAGCATGAAGTGGTGCCTTCAAACCTTTACTGCTGAAACACCCATGTACATGAAGAAAACTGTAGAAGTGTACATGGGGAGGACATGCAGATAGAGCCATGTGCTGCCATGCCCAGCCTGTTTGGGCCGAACAAAGCCAGCTGTGGGTTTGCTAACTCTCAGATAGATGTTACTTCCCAAGCAGAGTATACAAAACTCTTGGATTACCTTGGAAAGGGAAGAGTTGCTGATGATTTTAAGGCAGAAAACTTTCTGAAGTCATGTGTTACTTATTTCTGAGTCTCAAGTTTAGCATCCTGCCCATCTTCCAGAAACAACGCATAGACAATATTCCTTGAATTCCTGAGCTCCGAGTATGTTCTTTCTTCTTCTTACTTTCACTGGTGGCAAATTTGGACCTCGGTTTTCATAGAAGCAAGGGGGGGTAGCTGATCCATAGAGGGTCCTTTCCTGCCAGTGTGCCACTACCCATCTATGTGTTAAGAACAGCCCAATTAGCACTGATAAAGAAACTGAGATGATAATAATAAAGCCTGTGGAGACTAGAATGTTTTTGCTGTCCAGAGCTATGACTGGGTCATACTGTGAGTACTTCTCAGTTTCTCATAGCCTCTGATGTGCTGCTGCCCTGAATATATTCCCTATACTCCTGGGACAACTCAGCCCCTGCAGCTTGCCTGAACTAGGTGTCTGGGCAGAAGCAGAAGGAAATATAAGTATGCATCAAGGAGGGATTTGGTGACTGCAGAGATGAACTGAATCTTAAAGGCTGTGGAATAAATTTGGGGTTGAAAAAAATCTGATGCATGAAGATGGTTTTCCCTTTGCATTCCAGGCATCTCCAGCTTTGTTTCATCACACCTTCCTGTACAGCAGATGCACAACTCTGACCTGACAAGCCTCTAAAAATAGTGAGTAGAAAGAGGGAAACTCACTTCGCAGCATCCCCTGAAAAGATCGCGAGACAGCTCGGAGTGAAGAGCCTTGTGTCTTACATTGAGCTTCCAGAAATTTGCCCTTTATGGAGTATCAGTTCAATCTGGATGTGCTGGTGTGAACCAGAGACTTCCAAACTTATGGGGTGCTCACAATTTTGTTACTTTATTTTCATTATATCCTCAGGGAGTAGCTCTGCAATCCTTACTGTTTTAAGGCTCTGTGGTTTTCAGACTATCTTCCATCACCTGAAATCCTCAGTACATGCAATGTAAGCTGACAGCTCTTGATGAACCATCATTATATCTTGGCTGGATACCCAGCCTAGTGAATCATGAAGCTGCCAAATCTTTTTATTATGAACAATCTCTCGAACTTCAAAATGAAGAAGACAGAGCTAAAAACCCTGCTTGGAAATTAGTAAATGCCTCAAGCTCCACATTTGCCTTAAGCAAGTCTTGTGAAATACAGAAGCCATTTAGAAATGCAGATTAAAAGAGAAGCTTCCAACTTTCTTCCTATTTTCTCTGAAGATAGGGAAAGCTGAAGTGGGGTCTCTCCTGATGCATGGCAGCTGCCCCACAGACACATAGAGCTGCCTCTCCAAGTAGATTTGGATTGAATCACTTCTTCCAAGACTACTGCAAGGATGTAATTTCCACTTTTTACTTGAAGCCCAGGAATTAAAAGTTTGGGATTGAGTGTCGGATCTAGGCTTATGAGAAAATAACTGAGATTTGAACAAGCCCCAGGAGAGTCATGTATCCTGTCCCCACTGGCTTTCAAATGGGAACTCAGCACCAAACTTACGTGTGTTCTTAGGAAAGTTCTACATCTAACCCCCATTTCTATAGCCACTATCCTCCATGGCAGGAAATGGGGTAGGCAGGAGAGGAGTGGACTATCCCACATAATGGGAAAGACTGGTAAATACTGATTTGCTGGGATGTGTGATGCAACTGTATCTATATAGCTTGACCTGAAACCTTCTTTGATCTATCAGACCTTGCAGCAAGCTGCAGGTTTTCAGTCTGGTGGAACATGAGCAACCCCACACAGTCACTGAGGTCTCTGTTACACACTTCCCAGTGCTTGTATGTAAGGAATGCAGTGCAGGCATTAGGAGGGCTCTTGATGTTTCAAGCTGGACAATAAGCAATAGTAATACAATGCTGCCTTAATTAGAAAGGATGAAAGATCTTCATTTTTCTGCTATCCCAGTGATTCAAACAGATGGGGTCTAGGAGTTTGGCTCCATGATGCATAAAATGTCAATACTCCTTTCCAGCTGGGTTAGGCCCAGAGGCAGAACTAATGCTTGTCTGGCACCACATCTGATTTAATGGACCCTGGTGGATGGTACAGGCTTGCACAAGTCATTCATAAGTCAGACAATCCACCTGCAGATAAAGAGGAGCTGACTACAGCTCTGTAATCAGATGGCTTTCAAAGACTCAATTTTTGTGTGCAGGGCACTGCACTGGAGGGCTGACTCTTCACTGTAGTACTGCTGTTCTGTCTAATGGAAGCATTACCTTTATCCATCACTTTGCTCTTGTGGTTTCAAGGCCTAAGACCTTAAAAATAGGGTTCCTTGTAGGATACAGCCAGGCTTAAGGATTATCAGACTGTAAACGTTATGAATGAACATCATCATTGCAGCTGCACAGAACATGTAGTACACTGTATGGATATGCTTCAGCTCAGAGCACACAGTATTTCATAATCCAGATCTGAATTGTGCGGGTGGTCACTTCAGAGACCTGGTCTGGTTTTTGCTCCCGCTGCTCTGACATCGTTCACCATTCAGCAATAGATATAATGCCCTAAAATGTCACAAGAGTTTTGAATTTTACAAGGGACAACCAGGAAGAGAGAGAAATGTAAAAATGCTTCTACTTTTCTCACACACAAAAAAGCATACAACAAACACACATTTTAAAGCAACAAAGTTATTCCACAGGAGAAGGAACAAAGAAGGCAACTGTATTCAGCTGTCAGCAAAGCATAAGAAAGTTACTCGTCACACAGACGTGTGTATCCACTTTCAGCAAAATCCTTGTTTGATTGTCATAAATAGGAGCCCTGATCATGGCAATTTATGCTAACACATTCATTCTCACACAGATTTGTGCATTTGTGCTTTCACCCAGGCATCCACGCAGATGAAACCACCATTCCTTTTGTGGAGCCACAGAAAACGGAGAAACAACCAACCAACCAACCAACCAACCAGCCAAGCCAACCCCAATACAACCAGACTGAACCAAAATGTGCAACTTGTGAAAACAGTCAGGAATAGTTTTTTTCCTCTCTCTTCATACAGTCCACATTCATGTCTCCTTTTCGCAAATTAAATGAAATTACACTATTTGATTGATGTTCAAGATATGTAAGGTATGCTCTTCAACAATCCTGTCATAGTCCTATTTATATTTGGTAGCTCTTCATTTAAACAAACAAACAAACAAAACAACTCAAAAACCCAAACAAACAAAAAACCAAACAAAAACCCAACAACCATTTTATCTGTTCAGATGTTCTTTTCTGACAGGAAACTAATATACTGATATGTAAGCACATACATATCTGTATGTACACGTATATACACACACACATCCACAACTACACCTATAACTATATATAAAACTATATAATCTTCTGCAATTTTGCATGTTCATCATCTGAGATTTCTTCAACAGCACTAAGTAACATTAACTTGCATTAAGCTTGATTACATCAATGCTAAACTTACCACATAATGTCAGCTCCAACAACAGCAAGTAACTGAGCTCGTGAACACTATGTAATGTGAAATGGTGAGGGAACAACATTAACACCTTATTTTACACTACAGTGAAGCAAAGGAACCTTTTAACAGGAAGATAATTTTGTAAATTAAAATAGGTCTGACCTAAAATAATTTGTTTCCCCCCAAAAAATACTTTGTTCTTTGACCTGGTGTTTATTAATAGCATTTGCAAGTAACATATGACTGTGCTGTAGGTAAATTATATTAACTGGATTCACTGTATTACACCCACAGACATATCCACATATAACATACCAAGATTTAGCCAAGTAATTTCTTCTGCAAAATCTTCCCTACAGCCTCTAATTCCCTATACAGAATTTATTTTTGTACTTTCTCAGTACTTTCTTCTAACAGAAGCTAAAGTAGTATTTTGATTTGACATTAATATTTCTATGGCTATCAAGCTATATTCTTCTATAAGGTGATATCTCTATATAGAGTTCTATAATGCAGCTCTACTTTGCTTTGAAATGGTGGAAGATGCTTAAATACTGAACAAATTTGCTTTCTCAAAGAGCATCTTATGCTTTGGTGTAGTTTTACACATTAAGAGAAATAAATCCTAAATTTAATCTCCCAGACTTCCTATTGCCTAAATAAATTCATCTCCCTAGTACCAATCATTTTTAATAAATGTTAACAACAGCTGTCAAGCACTAAATTTTGCATTTTTAAAATCCAAAAAATAAGGGATAGCTCCTGGGCAATAATTTAGTATTAAATTCTGAATTTCATGCATGAGTGCAGCTGTTTCATTTAAGAGCAACTAGATTAAAAATGTAATACTATTTTAAAATCTTGTCTTCCATCAAGTTTTTATTAACATTTCTTCCAACTAATACCTGTCTGATCACAGAATAAAGCCATTAAAATGCTTCAAACCTTTGCAGTGGACTGAATTCCTACAGAAACCTTTTCACAGAAGGCTTTCCAAATGTAAAGATCGACGTGACATTTAAAAGTGACAACAGCAGCTTCTAACTTACTCGACCAGTAGGAAATTCCTGCTAAGGAACATGGATATCCTTACATTAGATACAAAGAAAGAACAACAATGTGAGATATTCCAAAGAAAGTTCATCAAATTCTTAAAAGCAATTAGACCCCAAGGAAGTACC